>NC_054405.1:20010817-20173317 GCF_017976425.1 Toxotes jaculatrix | reverse complement strand
CTTTATTTCTTCTGTCACAATAGCAGATCCTCAGCTCTCTCAGCATTCACTGAACCCTCTTTTTTTGGCATCCACTCATCGTCACTGCCACTATAATCATCATCACTGGACTCTGAGAGAGTTTCCTCCACTATCCTATAGGCCTCTCTATCCTATACTGCACTCATACTCTACAAAATATTATGATAAAGATGGCAACCGTTATTCATACAATAGAACTAATCTGCACAAAATACTGTTTTCACAGTAAATACACTGCAATATACATAATGTCATGTCACCATCTGCCGCTTATTTGGGTCCAGGCCCAGGTTGCAGGGGCGACTGCCGCCCAGTCCACAATGCACTGAAGTCCTACGGCACCTCCCACAGGTGGTGGGCCAATGGGAGGTGGTGCTGTTCAGTCTGGAACCTCCAGGACTCGTCCTAGAGTTATCTGTCCGGCCAGATGAGTTACCAGGCAACAAGGGTCTTTGTTCAGGGAGGTGACCAAGAACCCAGTGGTCCCACTAGCAGGGCTTCAGAAGTCCTTTGCAGACATGGGAGAATCTGCCAGGAGGGCGACCATCCCAGCAGCACTCCATCAATCAGGCACTTATAGAATACTTGCTAGACAGAAGCCACTTTGATTAAAACACATATGACAGCCTGCTTGGATTTGAGAGCATGAGGAAGGAGATTCGCTGGTCAGACACCAGGTGCTGCTCATCCCCTGGCTAATACCATCCCAACTGTGAAGTATGGTGGTGGCAGCATCAAGCTATGGGGGGTGCTTCACTGCAGCAGGGACAGAGAGACTGGTCAAAATTGAGGAAAGAATTAATGCAGCCAAACACAGAGAGGTCATAGAGAAAACCTGTTCCAGAGTGCACACCACCTGAGAGCTCAACAATGACCTGAAGGGACAAGTCTCTGACTGTCCTTGAGTGGCCCAGCCAAAGCCCAGACTAAAACCCCACAGAATATCTGTGGTGAGACCTGAAGAATGCAGTTCACAAACTCTTCTCACCCAGTCTGACGGAGCTTGAGAGGATCTACCAGGAAGAATGGGATAAACTGCCCAAATCCACGTGTGCAAAGCCTGTAAAGACTTAACCAAGAAGACTCGAAGCTGCCAAAGGAGCTTCTACAATGTACTGAATTAAGGGTCTGAATACTATTGTAAGTGAGAGATTTCAGTTTTTGATATTTAATAAATTTGCAAAAAGTTTTCACAGACTGATGTGAATATGATATATGAAAAATGGCGATTCTAATTAATTTGAAACTAAAAGCCCAGCACACTAGAGGAAGCAAAAAGTGAAGGTATATATAGTAAAGGCTGATGATAGTTCTCTGAGTACCTTTTCTTGTGGTGGAGTACTTTCACACTGTGGGATTACTAACCTGTGCACAAGCAGTGGCTTGGATATATTTTGTTGTTTCTATGGCAGGTTTTCTCCAGGTAAATAAATAACAGAACATTATCACATAATCATTCCAGCTATATGAGGAGTCTTGAGAATGGAAACAAACGGGCAAATGCTGATGAGAACAATAACATCTTTCATGTGTCTCAAATGGTTTTTCCTTTGGTTATGTCATGTGTTGATATATTTAGCTGTCTCCGGGGAGGCTTTCACTCCCAAGAGGCATTGTATTTTGATTTGGATAGAAGAAGTATCACTCTCTTTAATTTTCTATTTTCATTTTGGTCAAGAATTTTGAGGGCAGAAAGGACACAGCCTGCTTTCTCTCGGCTGCCAGGTCTCTTTGTGTTGTCCAGTCCTTTTACCTCCCATCTGTCGGCTCTCTCTCTCTCTCTCTTTGTATTTGTCTCTGTTGTTGGTGAGTGGTTTTATTGTGTTTAAACTCCGATGGCAAAAGTTTTAAAATCTGGAATCTATTGTCTCTCCCTGTGTTTTCACCTCTCCCACTCACTTTTTCTTTCTCTGTCTCCTCAATATTCTTAAACAGTTTTCATATTAACATCAATATTTTAACTGCACGTGACCTACAAACCCTACAAAAAAACAACATGGTCTGAACACTGAGAAAATGAATCGTGTTTGTGTGTACATGACTGAGTTGTGGAGTGGATGCACTTCAAGGTGGATAAATCTGCATCAGTATTCATGTAGGATGTGCTGTTGCAGTAATCCATCCTGCAGTTTATGTCCATTTGCTCGTAAATTAACGCATTAATCCTGCCAGTAAAAGTAAATTAACTTATAAATGAAAGATGCAACATGAATTTTATGTCCCAGTTCCTTCTTTTGGTGATCCGCTTTGGATCGTACTGTGTGTTCAGCATCTACCCTGAAGTGAACAGTAAGGGCTGAAAGGAAATCTCACTGCTGCACACTAAATATGATGAAACTGTCCCCATGACAGATAGCATCCGCATCTTCATTGCCAAAAAGCAATCTCCAAATCTCTCATATTTAGTCAAACACACACACACACACACACACAGAAAACAAGCCCTTACAGAGTGCATGATTTAATTGAAATCGAATGCAAGATTCATCATAGCTTAGTGTTAGTTGTCAACGTTAAGAAAAAGAGATGACTACCTGTAGAGAAACAGATGACTACCTGTAAGTGCTTGTATCTAAATAATTTAGACAGGGAGGCATTTTTATTTTTTTGGTGGCAGAGGAACAGGCTGAAAACACAATGTTGGCATGTTGTCACCTTATAAAGTTGTTATTTTGAACATGTTGCCTTTTTACACACTTGTTTTTTTCTCTGCCAGGTGTCAGCCGGTTTCAGCCCTTTATCTGTTCGCATCTCTCCTACTCTGTGCTCCCATACACAATAACTTAATAATAACGAAAAGAAAGAAAGAAAGAAGGAAAGAAAGAAATAGTGACTGAAACACCCCAATCAGCCGCCCGGTTAGCTCAGGCTAACCGGGCGGCTGATTCACTCAATCTCTCGGGGCCGTGGTTGGGCCCACCACCCGTGGGAGGTGCCGTAGGACTTCGGTGCATTGTGGACTGGGTGGCAGTCGCCCCCGTGACATGGGCCTGGACCCAGATAAGCAGCAGATCATGACATGACATGACATGACATGACACCACAATCAAGACTACATGTTAACCCGCAGTCACCTACAAGCCACTTCAAAGCTGCTGCTCTGCACTGCTAAAATTTTACTTATAGCTGACATCACGACTCTGATGTGATGTCAGCTATATTTGTCGGTAAAATGATCACTCGGAGAGAAAGCAGCAGCCAGTGGGGAAACTCGGCTGCTCGACCAGTGGTATAACTTCATCACAGTCAGTCAGTCAGCCACATTCGCTTGAACAACTTAAATACAAACATTTACCCTGAGAAAATCTATGCAATTTAAATCGGCTGTGCAGAATTTTGTTCAGAATACAAAAATGTTATTATTAAAATGAGCACCATTGTTCCTGTATTGAAAATGTGATTGCTTTGTTTCCTCATACTTTCTTTGTCATTCTTAAAGCCCATGCACACCCACACAAGTGTATTCATTTGCACTGGCTGATCAGACCTCTAGTCAGGTGGAGGTTGGCTAGAGCTCAAAGATTAAATAAGGATTATTATAGTTTATCTGGGAATTGTGTGATGTCTGACAACTCTGCGTACTAATAAGAAGATCTGTGTGGGTAGACTATGGATGTGTTGAGGTTTTCATGATACTACAAAAGGACTTATAGTCCACAACATGTTCCTTCCCATGTTGAAGATGTCAGCCCCACACTCTCTTGTCTTCCCCTCCCTGTCCCCTCTGTCCCAGCCCCAGAGTTTCTTGTTTCCTTTTAATGTTTATTTCAAATAATCCATATCTCATCTGTTTCCTGGCATCTTTCCAACCCATTTCTCTACTTCCTCTTTCACAGACCTGAAGTTGATTCAAAAATAACTTTTGTGTTGGAAAAGGGTTGAGCTTCGTTGGTAACAGTAGTTTTACTACTGTCATTAAAATAAACCTCCCGTGGAGTGATTTGGCCATAATGAACATGAAGTCTATATACTGCCACATAATACAGGAATATAACAGTCAAGAGACACTGTCGTAGTTTTTAAAAATACATCTTTGTTAACTCAGCATGACATGGCACAGAAATAACATCTGCTCCTAAATGCACATCATGAGTGTTAATTCCACTCTGAGATTTAAAAATGAACTCTTCAGTAACGCTTGTATCAGCCCATCAGCCATCAGACTTAATTCAACTTTTACATAGCTTTGAGTAGCTGCTGTAGAGCCACACTCTGAGTGGAAAAACAATCCTCCAATCAACAAAAAATACATAAAATCATACTAGCAAATTTGCTGTTTTGGAGTATAATAGTGTAGTGTTTTGTTTTTAATTTAAGATGCAGAATGAATTGATTGCATTTAATGAAACAACCATAAAATGTAGTGGAAAATTAATCCAGAGTCTGGGTCAAGAGACCATCGGTTTGTCATAATTTGAGCTTGAAATATCACACAAGCAAGTATTTATTAGTGTACAAGAAGAGGAATATATATAATTTTTGTCTAGTGTTGCAGTCAATTCTCCAGTGCTCCAGTCAATTCTCAAATCTCATTAAGCCTAGGGCTCTGTTTGTTTTGTTGCTCTTGTGGTTTGTTGTTTCTTTGAACATTTTAAATGTAAAACTATTGTAAATGGCAGGTCAGAGCTTCTGATTAATGTGTGAGGAGTATTATAAGCACTACTGTATAAAACATGGGCCTGTGCAAAGATCCACATGATACATTTATTTTGATGGTGCTACAGTGAGACAAATATGTGTGTCGATTGTATAAGTGCCCTAATAAAATATACTCTGTGTTGCTCCATAATTATAATACATCGCCAGGGTAAGTTTCAGCATTGTAAGGTCATAAGAAGAGACTGTGTGTAAATTCCAACTCTCATGTGTCCAGGTTATAATGTTGTACAAGTTCAGCAGCTCATCATGATCAAATGGGGAAGCAAAAGTGATTTGTATGAGCGCTGGATACTTGGCTTAATACATCAATTTTATACTTGAAAGTAATGTTCTTTTGGGCCCTATTTGAATAAATCTGCATATTTTTATGAAATTAAGATGATGAAAGATTTGAAGACTTACTTGAGTGAAGCAAAATCTAAAGTCTCATATTCAGTCTTCAGTAGTGACACTTTATTCGGATAGTCCGGTATTGATACTCAGTGTTAAATCACTGTAATATGTTATTAAAAAGTATCATCATTGTCTAGACATACTCTTAAATTTGTAAAAAGCTGATGTCTGAGATCTGGGATCGGATTCTTCTGAGGATAGGAACTTCAGAAATGTTGTCAGAGTTAGAGCTACATGGTACATTTAGGATGATTAAATTAGAAAGTGAATATAAGATACAGTTGATTATGTCTTATATAATTTATAGAGAAAGCATAACTGTTTTGAGATTCTGTCTCCCTGTGAAAAACAAGCCCGTAGTTCGCTTGTGTTCATCTGAGACAGCGTCGCTCGCTTTTGCAAAACAACTTGTTTAAGTTGAATTGACAAAGCCCTCCACAGGCCATAGTGATTAGGAAGGGTGGGTGAATGGGTCAGCAAGCCATTGTATTTTAACTCAGGAGAACACTGTTTGTCTCCTGTGTCCACCTGATAGTCAACATTTCTTTTAATCGCGGCCATGATCGTTCTATGACGATGTGTTTATTATTGTAACCATGACAACAAAGGTCTTCTAATGCTAACCTTTTAACCCAAACCACGATCGTTACCTAAACCTAACCAAACCTTAACCTTTGAAACTGTGTCGACAATGTTATGAATCATGTTTTGGTTTTGGTTTTGTATATGTGCTAGAAGACTTATTGCTGTTTTTTGACATTTGACAGCCACTGTGATTGCATGTGAAATGGGCCAAATAAGGTTTGGTTTATTGTTAGTTCACTTGCAGTTGTTTGAGCTTCACTGAGCTGAAGTTTCTCTGTGCTCACCTAAAAATCTGACTTTAACACACACACAAAACAACCCTGTTTCTTAAAAATGACATTTCTATACAGCTAAACTGAAACAGCAAATATATTTTGAAACTAGCTGTGATGTGGTAACAACCAATATGCAGCTTACACAAGTGTGATGTAGAAATGTGAAGCTTCCAGTTCATATACACTTAGAATAGGTTTTTCAGTGAAGGGAGTAAAGTGAGACATCTGTAGTTAGACTTTTGAAATGATTGATTTTTTACATATTCATAAATTATTGATTTTTTTTTTCAATAAGGGAGAAAATAAAAATAAGGGAGTGCGCTTAAGAATCTAACTAAATACATTCTTAAATTTCTTAAATAGAATCTTAATTTTTTTTTTTTTTTGAAAACTCATCAGACACTAATTGTTATTCAAAGCAGAGCATTTTAAATGTCTTAAAACATGCCTGGAGGGGATCTTTAAACATCCACATCTTGGTACCTGACAGCTGAGCATCAGCCAGTCAAAAAAGTGCTTTTCATATAAAAACAAACAGATCATCTCATCCATTTATTCATAACATTCACACCTCCTGTCGACTGCTATTTTCTATCAAAATAAGATCTGCAGTTATGCAACACGTAAAGTGAATAAATTGTCTCCAGAACAGGTTTGACTCCTGTGTGTAAAATCTTCTGGCCAAGTGTGTTCTTTTTCCTGGTTCTGATGTCAACACCGGTCACCCACCATCTGTCGATCCAGTCACTCATCTGCCAAATGTTGTTTATTATTATCTGCTTACTGGTATCGCTGGCAGGTAACCAACCACCATTGTTTGGGGATTGTATTCCATGATTAAAGCAGGTTGGTGATTAAAATAATCAAAATCTTTAGTAAATACCAGGAAATATCAGAGTCAGTGAGACATCCTGATCATTCGAGGGTTGTTACATATTCTCTGTGAGAGAAATGTGACCTTTGCTCATGAACTGCAACAATTACTTGTATTGATAAAGTGCTGTATTATAGAGGTGAAGCAGGCCATCAGAGATCCTGTTTCAGATTTCAATCAATGTCAACAGTTCTCTCAATTTGTCTATCTCACATGAAGTTCCTTTATCTTCCATAGGATTCTGCTAATAGGCAGTTATATCTAGACTACCCCCCATCCCAAGTCTGTCTTTCCAGCATCCCTGCATCTCTGCTATAAATTACTTACTTCCCTCCTTGTTATCTGCTCTTGTGAGACTAATTTCTGTCTTGACCAGATGAGCCGTGCCTATTTTCAGTAAATGCTGTGTTAGTCTCACCTAAGCAAAATGAAACAGAGAGATTAATAACTCCTCTCTGTCTCGCTCTCTTGCTCACTTTGCGAGGATAGGTCATTCACAGAGATGATGGACAGGCGATCTGTGCCAGGCTGCGGTGACCTCTACAACCTTTTAGCGACCTTTCACGACCTTCTGACCAGCCGATTAGTGTCCACTTCATCCCTCTCTGATTAGCCTGAAAATTGGAGCTATTTGGACGACCTTTTCAGCTGAAAGGTCCACTCCCTGTTCTACTTTCCCTTTTCATACACTCGTATTTCTTTTCCACTGCCTTTATGTGCAGCAGTGCTCAAACACATGCACAAGCACAAAGTCCAACACTCCACCTCAAGCATCCAATCTCCCAGCTCCCCTTTTTGCTTCTGAAGGGTAACATGATGAGGCTTATCGACCACTATGTTGTTAACCACAGCAAATTTGTAGTTGTGTTCTCCTACATTTCACTGTCCTCAATATGGACTCCATGTTCTTCAATTACTCTTCAGTTCCTGTAGCTGTTCTCTCTACAAACTGCTTCACTCTCCTTACTTCTTTGCTTTATTTGTTTTATTACAGTAGCCTATGCCTTTCCTTTTTTCTTTCATATTTCTGAGAGTGGAAACCACAATTCCAGCTACACAATGAAACTTGTAATTTCAGAAAAAGATGCAGTGAGTAACTTTGAGCTGCTAAACAAACAGATCTATTTAATATTGTCATCTATTTTATTGAATGGATGACAAGAGAGGGTGCTCAGGCAATGTTAAAAGACCACCAGCAGAGCTCACAGTGCAGCTCCATCCACTGTGGTCAGTCCACAGCTATGTTGGGCTTAAGTTCAGGTGGGAACAATGCCACAGCTGCAAATGGAAATGTTCAATAGATTATATAAAGCAGTTACTATAGGATAGATTGTAAACCGTCAGCGGTGCCTGCCCACACACTGCATTTATTCCTCTGAGACTCAGCCCAAATGAAGGAGTTATTTTATCTCCCCAATCCATATCTTTCACTTGTCCTATCATTTATCTTTTTCTCCCTGTTGTATTTTATCGCTGTCTATCTTGTTTTACAGGGTTTGGGGAAATGAGATACAGAGAGAGAGAGAGTGAGAGAGAGAGTGAGAGAGAGAGAGAGAGAGGAAGACAAAGTGGTGTGTTTACTGTGGAGCTTCACAGCGTCTGTTAATCCCTGTGGGAGAGCCCGCTGGCCTTCACCTTGAGGTGTGCACATACAGACAAACATGCTCCTGCTCACACACTGAAATATGCATAAGTGATTTAAGTGGCTGTAGAAGACAAATGGGAGCATGCACACTGTAAACCTAAATCTTAAAGGGCTATAAAAGTCAAATATTATTTCTTTAATTAACTCTGGGTTTGCTACAGCGGCTATGATCGATATTTCTATAATAACAATGAATCAAATGACAATGGAAAACTGTGATAACTGTGGTTTGTAGGGATGAACCTACAATTAATCATCACCCAAATCTGCAGCTCCCCTCTGCTTTACAGATATTTTTGGCCAATGAAAACAGCTAGTGAAAAACCCCCTGAACACTCAGAACCAAACAGCAGACAGACAAAGTTAGTGACTAGCTGGTGAATTTAGTGGAGCATTTAGCTGCGAAAGGGCCAGATATTTCCCTCAGGACTTAGTGGAGGGTAAAACTGAGCTAAAAGAGAGATGAATATTGGATTCACAGCCATTTGACCAATCACAACTCAAAATGAATGATAATGTTTCTCTGTGTCTGCTGGATGAGTGAATAGGCAACTGTAAGCGAACACATTTGCATTAAACAAGGTGACAAGATTATGTCAGTGTTGTGTTTACAGCTTGCAGATGTGCCCCCAAGCAACTGAAAAATAAATAAATAAATAAATAAAACTGCTTATGAAGACTTGAGACTTGAAACTAGCTTTTATATCTTCTTGAATCTAGTTTAAAAGAGAGTCTAATGCCTTTGTTGGGCAGAAAGTCATGAGTCAAAAGTTTGAATTTGTGACAAACAATGCTCCCCACAGGCTCCTCCAATGGTCTAAATGAGGTAAAATTGCCCGATTTTCTTCTTTCATGGGAGACAATGCAGTTCTTGTTTAGACAGATATAAGAAAATGTACAGGATGAGAAAGAGGAGAGGGAACAGTGAGGACTTACTCCTCAGCAAGAGGGCCTTATGTAGTCTCACTGCTGCAGGTTTTAACCACTACTCTCCACCATCTGTGGACTCCACTAGCAGTGCTTTTGTTGGGTGTATATTCTTATCTATCTGTAGTCGCAGTGCACTCTGGACAGAAAACACAGCCTTGATCACATTAAATGTGAAACACATCTTGTGTCGATGCCATTGGGTCAACACAAATGACAAAAGAGAAGGCTAATGACAGTATGTTTTCAGCTCGCTCAACACTCCTCAGTGCACTCATGAGTATTTTCAGCAGCAGGACAGTATGAAATAAACTACGGTGACCACGTTCATTGTAATGAAGGATTATATAACCCAGTGCAAGGGTGTGACTTATTAATATGCTTTTGGTACTTTTTGGACAACAATGTAGGTCTACATTGGTAGGTAGGTAGGTTGAGTGATTGATTCTGTGGATCCATGTTTGCAAATCACACTGTGTATTGTGGCAACTTTGGAAGCAAAGATGGAGCTCATCCAGACTCATTTTAGGTTTATGTTTTTAATACCACCAACCATCCCCTTTTACATGTACAGGTTGTCTAAATTTGTTCTTGCCTTTCTGTAACACTTGGTTAAAACTGCTTGCAAGGCAACAGTGTCACCATTAAGGAGGAAGCTGAAAAAAGACTGCTGGACAATGCAATTAGCTTTCTGGTATGAAAACTGCTAGAAAACATTTGCAAGCAAAAGTGCATCAGTGCATGGCTCTCTTTGCCAAGAGACCATTCGTCCCCTCACTGCTCCACGTGTTTATTCTACTCATAAACAGCTAAATATCACAGACCAGAGCAAACAACTATAATTCACAAAACTCCCATCTCCCTCCAGTAATTAGCCACCCCCACCCCACCCCCCATTTCCTCCTCTGCAAGTACTTAATATTTCCAGAACACAGTGCTGTCGCACAAATAGTTTAAACAGCTCATCTCATTCTTAACATTTAACGTTTTCAACTGTAAAACTTCCTACATAATAAGATAATAGTCTTCACTCAAACATTTTAGCAATAATAAGCTTCATGAATAATTCAAGAGGGGAGAAATATGTAAATAATGTTTAATTGAAGACCACAGGGAAATTACAAACCAACACTACCAAACGAAACACATAATAACCTCCCTGATAACCTCTCTGTGTTCATTGCACATTCTTTTGTTATATTGTTAAGATTTTGTAAAAATTTAGGTTTCATCTGAACTTATGAACTACTGCTTTTGATAAACAGTAATATGCAGAAATAGCCTTAAAAATAAAAAATAAAAAAAGAAAAAGAGATAACAATGAAATAAAATGTATTCCCCAAATGGCAGAAAATATTTTGATTGTGCACCAAATAAGTTTGGTACAAGAACTAGGAAGTCAAATTTACATAATACCTTGTGAATTTTAAATTGCCCTAAGCTGTTAAAATCTCCCTTGCTCTTTTTGGTGTATTAAGCAGAGCTTTGTTCCAGCTTTGATCCTTATTTTTTGATTAGGGGGTAAGGCATTTGAGAGGATAGTTGTTAGTAAAGTCATTAGAGAGCAGATAGTGATACACAAGCAACAATGGAGCTATTCGTGAGAGAGGTCTGAAATGTAAACATAATGTTCTCTCCCACTATTAAAAGAATAGTTGAACATTTTTGTTTGAAAATTATCTGCTTTCTTGCCAACAGGGAGATGAGAAATATGTTACCACTTACATGTGCAGCCAGGTGTCTGTTAGCTTAGCTTAGCATAAAGATTGGAAACAATGGAAACATCTGGCTTTGCTGAAAGAAAAAATGTTCCTACCAGCACCTGTAAATTTCACAAATTAAGTGTAATCATCCTCTGTTTAATTTGCTTAACAAACAAAGTGTGAACATGGCTGAGGAATCGGATTTCTTTGGACAGAGTTCATGGCTGTAGTTTCATAGTTAACAGACATTAGAGTGGTGTTGATCTTCTCATCTAACTCTCGGCAGGAAAGCAAATAAGCACATTTCCTAAAATGTCTCAGCCATTCATGGCTACTGAGAGCACTCTGTTTTTGTCTGTCGCTCTCATCTATGTCATTATACTGTAAGGACATCAATAATCATGCATGAAATAAACACGAGTTGTGTACTTGAGATGCTGCTGAGCACAAATTGACCCTGTAAAGAGGAGAAAAATAAAATTCAATTTGTGGTTGTACACAGGCAAAAGACAAATTTCTGTCAATGAATGGATAAGTGAAAAGGGTAATATTAAATAAGGTGGAAGGAAGAGAGAAGCACAGTGGTGAGAAAATTTGTGGAGACTATATTTCAGGTGTAAATTAGGTGTATGGAGCCCCTGAGGAAGAGGAGGGGTGTTGAGCGTGCTGAAATAAACGTGCTGTCATTAGCCTTCAATTTTGTCATTTGTATTGACCCAGTGGCACCGACACAAGATCTGTTTCACATTTAATATGAGTGCACTGCGACTACAGATAGATAAGAGTATACACCCAACAAAAGCACTGCTAGTGGAGTCCACAGATGGTGGAGAGTAGTGGTTAAAACCTACAGCAGTGAGACTACATAAGACCCTCTTTGCTGAGGAGCAAATCCTCACTGTTCCCTCTCCTCGTTGTCAGCCTGTACTTTTTCTTATTTCTGTCTAAACGTGAGCTGCATTGTCTCTCGTGAAAGAATAAAATCGGCCAGTTTTACCTCATTCAGACCATTGGAGGAGCCTGTCCAAATAACGTCTCAACTCTTCACAAGCAAAGAACATGCAGTTTTATATTATTTTACTTTATTTTATTTATTCTGTTTTTTTTTTCCAGCTACCTCCGGGCACAACAGCAAACTTGTAAAAGCAACACTGACATCATTTTGTCACCTTATAACAGTGTTATGGCAAATGTGTTAGCATACAGTCTCCTATGCACACCACCTCTTATGATAAAATGTTATTGTACTAATCAATAATAATTGCTGACAACTTTGGCCAGCTCTCTTTCATGAATTCAGGCAGCTCATCAATATCAGCACTTACTTTGTAGCCAAACCAAGACAGCTAGTTCATCTAATGTGACTGGACGGCAAGGCAGGTGACTTACAGAGTGAAAAGTGTGTAGCCTATACAACAAGTACAAGAAAAGCTTAATTTTTTTTTTGTAGTTGCAAGACGATGTTTGCTTAAAATTTATTCCTTTCTCTTCTTTCTTTTCCTCCTCTCTGCCTGTCTCTCCATGTCTCAATGTGTTTTCTGCACTGTTGGAAAATGTGAAAATTATTCATGAAAACCAAGTCAGCAACATCTCTATTGTATGCACTCATATAATGCACGGCCACTCCAGACTTTCCTGCAACAGCAGCTCTGGACTCTTCTCCTCACAGAAGCAGAATACAATACAGGGAATACTAGTGAACAATACAGTGAATATTCTTGTTTTCTTGAGCCGAGACACTTTCAGAAACACATTAGACACATTGCTGTGACCACAGAAACCAGGACTTATATAAATAATGTCACTGACAATCTACCTCCACAAATGAATAAAAAATATCAAGGCTTCTGACTAATTTCCAAAGGGACTCAGCACAACATCTGATGGAAAAGTGGAGGCTGCAAGTTTCAGCTTGCACATGCATGTTTCAGTCAGTCAGCAGGGACATTCAGCCTTCATGGCCTGTCTTTTTGGCAGTCTGGCAAAAGGATTAGAAAAACAGAAAGAAATGACTGATAGCACTTACTTGTGAAGTACAGAAAAATATCAACTTGTAGTGACCACAGCAATATTATACTTATTCATGGTTATGTTCAGTCACTCACAGTTCTTTGTTGTGTTTATGTTTATGTAAGCTCACAGTGACTTCAGACATCCTTAGTTGAATTTAACAAAATCCACAGTCTTTCGCTAACCTTACCCAAAATGCTTTTGTTGCCTAAATCTAACCACATATGGGATTCTGGATGTGAACTCTGGTCTCTGGTGGTGCCTCTGGTCGTGTGGTTTGTACACCTGCCATCCACCTCAGCCACTTCCTCGTGATTCCGCTGCCAAATGTAAGACTTCATTCATTCAAAAAACACATTTCCAAATGAAATATATTAGTCTTGAAAAAAAGAATATTTGTGTCCATGTACACAAATTAATAGATTCAATTTCACGCTGCTGTGGGAGTGGTTTGGAAATGACAGTGTGCAGTGCCTGTTAATGGTCCTGTCTGGTAACTGAGGTTGATCTGGTCCTACACAGTAAATATTTCAAACACTGATTGAAATATTGATACCAAACATCTCATTTTTAGATGCTCTGAGAAATGGGCTGATCAATATTAATTATAATAATTAATGTCAATTTAATTTTAATATGTTGTTCAGCAATGCATAATTAACTAACTACATCAGGTACTCTTGGGTTTACTGTAACTGCAGCCTTGGTGGTGTATTGGTATTGTATTGTATTGGCACTCAAGAACAGTTTATTTAAACTTGGATCTTATTTCTGCTGTTTTGTCCATTTCCTTTGGCAACAGTTACTCTGTATTCATCAGTTTAACTGCTGAGATCTGAGAGCATGGCAACCTCACAACATCACTAAAAGAACAGGGGGGCACAGTTTTTCAGTGTAATGAGGCCTTATGGACATTTCAGTTGTGCTCACTTTTGGTTTTACCTCCAAATAAAGTGGTCTGGATAATAAGATTCTTACCCTCTTCAGGCTTTGTTGTAGAAATAAGACCAAGTTGTGATATTTTGGAGATATCCTTTAATAACAATTTTGAAATACCGATGCTTAATCTGAGTGTTACTCCATTACATTTTAGCATATGCTCTCTTCCACTATATTTATCAGGTGCTTTACCTTTAAATGCTAAAGATATCCTTTCATAAATGAATTTTGCTGAATTTATTTTCTGTAGACTAAACTACAAAGTAAGTAGTTGGATGTAACGTGGCTCGGCCATCTACAGCATTAAAATGCCTTCTACACATTAGTGCATCAAATATTTAACACTTTGAAAAGGGTTTATTCTTCAGAATGAAATACTTTTACTTAATGATGTTGAGTAAGTTATGGAATAATGTTGCATTGTAACTTCTTGATGTGTAAACGAGCAGCTGTTGGCAAGATCAAATTGAAAGGTGATAATAAATCAGTCCTCTCTTGTTACCATGTAATGTGTCTGTATATCACTGGCACTAATAGAGAAAGACAAAGTAGGAAGGAAATATGCTCAGTGTGTCTCACTCACTCAGTTTCTCTCTCTCTCTCTGTCTCTCTCTCTTTTGTTTTATAACCATCTAACCCAATCTGATAGCAACTAATGAGTGTGATTACTTTAGAAGCTGCTAATAGCTGTAGCTAATCCCCCCTCTGCCCCCTTTCATTTCATCTCACTCTGCTCCTCCTGCATCTCTCCATACATCTCTCAGCTCCTTGACTTTGCATGCCATGATTATTAAATGTGTGGCCCCTGAATTTCCACCTCCCTATTACCTATGATCCATCACTAGTGACAGTCGGCAATGTTGTACCTGAAGTTTAATTAGTTGTGGTGTGTGTATTGTGACAGAAAGTGAGTTAATGTCAAACTCACACCTCACACCTGGGAATCAGTCTGGCTGACCTGTAAATGACTGATGATTGAGGAGAAATCTGTCTTTCTTTTCACGACATGCATTCACTTCCTCTCTCTTTTGATGACTGCAAACAAGCAAAAAGGGGTTTCAGGGAACAGAACTGAAATAAAATTGCCTACATTTCTTTGATACAGGTTTTAGATGAGGTTTTCAAAATAAAGGTTAAAGGGTGCTGCTGACTAGAAGTCCCCAGAGCAGCCAGTGTAAATGATTTTCTGTTGTTATGTTCACTAAAAATATAAATATTCTGCCAGTCAAAGATCAATTGATCTCATGGTGCTTGTTATTCTCATAAATTGAGATCAGTAGGGGAGTCCCGTCTGTGTGTACCAATACCAATATTTCTTTTGGAAATATAATCAATATTATTTTGTGTTAATTAAAATCTTGAAAATGCCACAAGCTCATGTTGGAACATACTCGTAAGATATGAGTAATGTATCAAACAACCCTAACCCAAACTACACAAATACATGTTGGTATGTATGTATTTATGCGTTTGCTGGGAGGGCAGGGTGTTATGTGAGATATTTGTTGGTGCATGAATTAATGTGATAAGGCTGTGAGAGAGGTGATTCAGAGCAATACTTCAAAGAGGAAAAGCATGAAGAGTCACATCGAGAAACCTTCTCTCAAGGTTATCCCTCTTTCCACTCCATCGTCTTCCCTTTCTCTCTGTGTGCGTGTTGAGCTGTGATAAGGTTAATTAAAGCACATAACGAGCTATGGATACATGTACACACAACTGTACTGATGAATGTAAGACACAAACCAAACCTGCTCCTATTGTGCTGGCTGAACTTGCCAAATGAGGGAAATGCTTAAGAGTTACAGTAAAGAGAAATAGAATAGAATAGAATAGAATAGAATTTTAAAAAATTACAAATGCATACAAAAGTGTAGTGTAGGTGCAGATTGCAGATCAGGAGCTGCATGTGTTTTACTAAGTGCTGTGACCACTTATGGTTTTGATATAGTTTCCTGTCTGCTTTTGGCTTATATTCTTAATATATTCTTCCCCTCTGCCTGACTTACTTGTCTTAGACACACACACACACACACACACACACACACACACACACACACACACACACACACACACACACACACACACACACACACACACACACACACATTTTAAACCTTCTTACTCCCCTAACCCTCTCACTTCCCCCTCTCTGATTTGCAGCAGGAATATTATAATATTTCTGTTCCTCATAAATCACTGTGACAGGGAAGGGCCACATTACACCTGAGTATAGGAACTCCCCACTTTCTTTCTTCTTCCTTACATTTTTATCACATCCTCTCTTATTTGCACTCTCTTTCTCTTTGCCTGTGCCTCCCTCAGGGATCGACACATGGCTCCTCATCAGCGCGGGAGAACATCTACAGCAGCCTTTTCCCCTGGGTGTGTTTTTTAACTCTCCCTAATTGGCATGTACATCATGACACAACAGTAAGTCTGTGTGTGCTTTCACAGCAACAAACGACCTTTTATAAACCTAACTACCACAGCCTATATGTGACACCTATCTAAAACTTGTGGCATACCCTTAAAGATAAAAAATAGAAAAACAAAACAGACACAGGGATGTTGACAGGAGACAGAGCCATTGAAAACACACTCTCATTTGGGAGCTGCCTTGCCTTGAAGCAGGTCCAGAGACCACACCTATTAAACAGTTGGTGTTATCCCTGCCTAACTACCAGGTCCCATCTGGGCTCTTTGTTAACATGTAGATGCTCACAATACTCTGTCTGCCTGCAGGATACAGGTGTCTGCTCAGCCAGTGTCTCTCTATAAACATAAAAGCATTGACTGTTCATTCTTACCATGTGAAGCCTGTTGAAGCCTTGGTGTTGTGTTTGCATGTTTCAGCCAGTAAACAAATCATGCACTGCTGACAATCGTTCAGCTGCATTTCTCCTTTCTAGCCGTTAGGTTCCATGCATTTCACTACATCACAAGTATCAGCTTGCAAAGGCTTCAAACTTGGTTTGTACAGCAGGTGACCTGTCTGTTTTTTGGCAAACTTAAAGCTCTATTAATCTTTTTTTTTTTTCTTTTGCCACTTGGGTGCAGAATAGCTCCAAAACAAGCTGACACAAAACATTAACATTTTATTGCTTATAAAGTTGTCATGGCTAATGTTCAACTCAACTTAAATATTTGCTAAATGTTTGAATGGCTTTATTAACCAGATAGTCATCAACGTTTTTGTCTACAACTTGGGTAGATGAGAGCTGGGAGACTGAACAGTAAATGTGCCATAAAAACAAAAGAGGCTTAGAAGCACTTTAAATGCAGTGTTTGTTCCTGGCTGCATCACCTTGTCATGATACCTTAACTATAGTAAAAGTGGTACAAAGTTTACTGCAGTTGGTAACCTATCTAAAGCATGACTCCAGTCTCTGAAAGTTGATTAGAGTACAGTAGTAGAATAAACAGATGTCAGTGGCTGTCCAGAATCAGCAAAACTTGTCTGGTAAACAAAAAATAGGCGCTGGTCATGGCAATGACATATTGAACAGATGATCACACACCAAGTGCCAATGATTTTATTGTACAACCAGCATTTTAGCAATACTCACAGAGAACTGTATCATTATTATTATTATTATTCATGCATGTAGTTGTCCAGTCAGTATGTGGCAGCAGTGTAAAGCACAGTAACTCAGATAACCACTCTTTGCATTTGTGGTGAGCAGCATTTGAGGTGGACAGGCTACAACAGCAGAAGACTGCATTGGGTTCCAACCCCTCAGCCAAGGACAGAAATCTGAGGCTGCAGAGGACACAAGCTCACCAAAACTGGACAGTATAAGACTGGATAAACATACCCTGGTCTGATGAATCTGGATTTCTGCTGAGGCTGCAGATGGTAGGTTTACAATTTGGCATCAACAGGAGTTATGCTGTGGAGAAAGTTTTCTTGGCTCATTTTAGGCCCCTTAATACCAGTTTGTCATCATTTGAATGCCATAGCCTATCTGAGTATTGTTGCTGAACATGTGCATCCCTTTATAGCCATAGTCTACCATTTTCTAATGGTTACTCCCAGCATGATAATGCTCCATGTCTCAGAACAAAAGTTTTCTCAAACTGGTGTCATGAATATGACAATGAGTTCAGTGAACGTCAGCAGCCTCCCCGGTCACCAGATCCGAATCCAACAGATCGCCTTTGGGATGTGGTAGAACATGAGACTGGCATGAATGAATGTGCAGCTGTCAGATCTACAGAAACTATGTGATGCAATCATGTCAATATTGACCAGAATCTCAAAGGAAGGTTTCCAACATGTTGTGGAATCCATGCCATAAAGAACTAAAGCTGTTTTGAGAGCAATGCGAGGCCCTACCCAGAATTAGCATTGTGCTCCTAATCAAGTGCCTGGTGAGTGTATATACATCAGACACCTGGTGGTAATCAACAATGTGCACCAAAAATGTTCAGATGTCTCAATAGCCCAGCTTAAAGGGGTCAATTTAAAAGCAAGGGCTGGAAAGAAGTGGGCCCATGTGTGTGGGCTCATATAGACATTTTAGTCAAATGTATAGTGAGGGGTCATAAGTAAACAGTTGAATGATATCGAGATATAACATGTAATACAATATAACATCACATCACATAAAAAGATCATTTTATCAGCTGAGAAAATACATATACTGAATTTACTGAACACATTCTGTAAGAAAGCCTGCATAAGAACTTTATCAGATGTTAAATTATAATATACTAAGAGTCGTGATTAACCATTGCTGTGGAAATGGTAGACAATCATTTTTTTCTGAAATAGGATCTACAGTTATGTAAAATATATGCGACGTCCTTCATTGTTACATTTTTACTCTGAGAATCTGTGGGTGTGATTTAAGATGACTGTTTTTTGCCCCTTTTCTGTTTTTAACTGAGAGCTGTTGAAGGTAAAACTCTGTGGGGAGTTAAAGAGCTCTGATAAAGTTCCAAGAAAATGTGAGAAAGTACAGGATGTAACTTTTTTGTGTGCCTCTTCTGCGAGCCCCCATTAAGTTTTCTACTTGCTCAAGGCAACTGAAATACCAGAAGACCTTTCACCAGATATTAGACAGGGATGTCTTTCTCCACTGGCTCCCTAAGAGCACTGATACAGTACCTCTCCCTCCATCTCTTCAATCTTCATCTTCAGTGTCCACTGTGTCTACCCTCCTCTCTCCCTCTAGACACATATCCTGCTGCAGCCTCCTCTGTTACAAACTGGTGAAACATCTTTACACAGCCCAAACGCCCTAATAAATTATTCTGCACAAGTTCATAGTCATTTGTCTCTCTGAATGTTAGGCCTTTGTCGAGAGAAGAAAACACCCTCTCTGAAAACATCAGCAACCCTGTGCTCGAGCCAGTGCTTTCTGCCGACAGAGGCGTGGGACTGAGTTAATGTTTTATAACATATGCTGTGGTTGGACTTCAATTACTTGATCTTGAAAAAAATCTGTAACAGAAAATTAAATAATTGAGCAGCATGCGAAGCGGATGATAGTGTGAGGGTAAAGAGCGGGATTTCCCATGTTCAGTGTTTGATTCCCATGTGACTGATCATAAAATTTAATTTCTGGTGGCGACATGGTTTAGCCGCCCCCCACCCTTGTAGACTGTTATCAATTTGATCTCTTTGATCTATTTTTTAATGAAAGCCTGCAGCCAAAAGCATCAGGACCACTTGCAATCTGCTGAAGTACTCCTAGCTCTGCAGCAGCCAATGGATTGTGAATTTGAACAGTGATGCATCAGTGCATCATGTTGAAATATACACCAGAGAGTATAGTTGGACAGCTTTCTACAATAGAAAAGACCTTGACTGCCGATACAGAGATTTTCTCCTTCCCACATGAGAGAAAGAATAATGTAATTCTTCAGCATGTTTTCTCTTTTCTGACTATCTTATAGGGTATGTTCACATTTTTTCAAATAAAGAAAACCTTTGCTAATGTTATTCCAGTGTAAGAGACGACAAGAGACAAAATCAACAGCTGACAGTGGAAGAAGTTTTTAAGATGCCTTACTGAAGTATCAGTACCACAGAGTTATATTACTATAGAACATGTAACAATTCAAAGTAGTACTCTTAAAGTACTCTTAAAGAAAAAATGCCCCCTGTGAGTATTACATCATAATATTGTATGTTGTTGGATTGTTAATACTGATGCATTATTTTTAAGCAGCATTTTACTGATCGAGTTAATTTCCCCAGATTTATGTTCCGTTGGTTAGTTTAATTTATAACAATCCATCATATTTTAGTTAATCTAATTTTTTAATAGGCTATGAGACTCTATAGGCTATGAGTAACTAGGAACCATAGTTATCAAATGTAGTGAAATAAAAAGTACAATATATTCCACTGAAATGTAGTGGAGTACAAGTTTAAACTAAATTGCAGCCAAAAAAAAGGAAATTGTCCATACATGTCCAGAAATCTGTATCCATAACTGCCGTGACCAAAATGTCCATATGTACACTGTCACAGTCCAGGGACAAACAATGAGTATGATTCAAAAAGTAGTTCAGATAGACTGTACATTAAGCCACACTCCGGAGGGGCACATAAATCAACAGATGCTGCTTAGTTAGGCGAGTCAATTTGCTTTTCAGTTAATGAACAATAGGACAACTAATATCAACAAAGTTACATTGTGAGTCAGAGATTGCAAAGTATTGTTTTAAGACATACTTATCCTCAAACTTGACCAGCTCTGATATGTGCCTGTCATTCCTATGAATCACAAGCCTTCGAGTCATATCGCACAGTTTGTTCCCAAACATTAACAGCTGAGATCACGAGGAGTCCCTCCTGTATGAGTCGTGCAGAGTCATACTCAATGCTTAAAATAAATCCGAGTAACTTTTAGATTTCAAGGCTGGTAAGAAGAAACAGTCAGTGAGTCAATGGGTAAATTCAAGCATCATCTTGTGTCGGCAAGGTGTGAGCCTGCTCATTCACAGCACTGAAAAGTTCATGAAATGAAATGAAAGGATAAGAGGCTTTGTAACAGATTGAACTGTGACTCAATGGAGCTGAGAGCAACACAATTGTTACAGAAATATTTCAGATATTTCATTGGAAGGGACTACAGATCAGCTCCACTCTGTCCATCTGTCACACAACTTAAGGGAATGATGTACCTCCCCTGCTTTATTCTTGACTTTATAGGGTTAGTTAGTTCTCCAGGTGAGACTCATAGGCCCCATCCAGGGTCCGTTTGGGGTCCAAGTCAAGCAGACTCTTCTCCTACTCACTCCAGTCACTTGTCACCAACAGTGGTGCACATGTGCTCAGAGACCTGTGTTCTTCTTCCTTGTCAAGACTCTGAACATCTTCATAAGGCAGATGCTTCTCTCTTCCATGCCTGTCTCTCTTTTTCTGCACAGTGATGTTGGTTTTGGCTGGCTGTGCCTCAGTGTTCACCAATCGGGAAGACACGTTTTTGTGTAGCATCCACTTCATGAGGTCAGACACACTTGGCAAGTTCAAATCCAACTGCAGCTGCTAAACTCGGAGCCTCTTCTGTGCTGTGTCACAGGCACATCAGCCACAAGTTTCCTCAGATGTTTGTAGAACACATGGTCACCGTTCATGATCATTCCAACACAGGAGAGGAAGGTACACACATCAGCTGCTGCTCATGTGTCAGGTCTGGTGGCAGGTGACGAAGGATTGTGTCCATCCAGGGCTTCCCTTGCACATGATAGTGATCAAGTTTGGCGGGCAAGCTCAAGGTGCGGCGCACAATTTCTTTACACACATCGTCTGTGACTGCCGCTGCCCTACTTTCATGTGATGGACCTTTTTGCACTGAATTGCCTAAGTGGGGCACGATAGTAACTGTTTACTTGCATTTTGCGAAAACAGTGGTCTCACACTGATGTTTAATTTTGACCTAATGTGGGCTTCTGTAGCCAGTACCCAACAGGGGAAACCTATAAAATACTTAAGGAGATGAAGCCATGGACAGATTCAGATTTACATTCATTTGTTAAATTATTTGCATTATTTAACAAAAGAATGATAATGATGTCACACACCGAGTAACTCTGACATTTTCAGTTGCAAGTAATGACAAGTCTCCAACCTCTGCTACCTCACCTGTCACCTTTGTCACGCCCCGTGATAACATCTGTCAGCTGTCACCAACACAACAACAAAAAAGCCTTTTATCACACTTGACACCATAGTGGTGTCTAGTGGTGTCTCCCTGTGCAGAATGTAACACTTGAAGATAAGCACTTTGAATAAGCATAAAGATGCTCTTTTGGATCATCGATCTGCTTTTCTAAGAGGACATTCACATTGTGTATGGCCTACATTTCCAGCTCCGGTGAGGATCTGGAGCAGACAGGACATTCGTCATACTCTTCTCCGTCCTCCTTTATGTGCACACAGACTTCACAGATCGCACACAGTTTCACAGATTATCGATCTAATAATGTCGTTGCAGGGGACAGCAGCACAGATCCTTCACTGGAGGACACAACCTGCAGGCTGTTTTGACTTCTCTGAACATGACTGCTCCCCTCCTATTTTGGATCTTGGCTCTGGGTTTGAAGCTTAAACCGTGAGCCCTCATGATCAGTGTTCCATGAGGACACACAGTTGGGTGGATCTGCTGTTTTTAATTTGAGTGGTTTCATTTTGGATCACAGTGTTTTCTGAATTTTCTAATTACAATATTATGCATGACTCCACTCTTGATCATTATTCTGTGCAAATACTTGCCGTGGATGTGTTTTCTTGTATAGTCGTACACACAGGTAGGTTCAGCTTGTTGGTAGTATTTTGCAGCCAGGGGAGGTGTGAGGTCTGTTACAAACAGTACAACATGAACTTATGGTGCACCACTGCCCCCCTGTGGACTGCAGTAAAACATAAAGAGAGACCTGATTTCACCTCACAGCTATAATTGGTAACTTCCTTAAATAAGACAGATTTGCTACAGTGTCTACCTTTCCCTGTAGCCATTCTACAAATACTGATGCAAATCACAAAGAACGTGGATAGCAATCTCAGATTTTCACACAATGCCGCTTCTATGGATTTGTTTCTGCAGGGAATTATTTTCCCTTGTTGATAGTTTGAAAATGAAAATGTTTGTTCCATTCAAAGTATGGTGTTGAGACTGAAACACTGGCTTCCCCATTCTGTTTGTTGGTATTGAGAATAATTAAAACCAACACAATTTGCACAATTTGTGCATCAAATTTAGCACAATGTGGCAAATGATGAAAGCAAAACAGTAATTCAGACTTAGAAACGTCCGAGATTCAGTGTTCATAATTATGCAGTATCTTAATACACATTATAGCCTCATGTTATATTTATAGACTAATTATGATATTATGTTCAGTTGTGAGAAAGGTATGTATATTATACAATAGTATAATTAAGATAATTATCCTTAAATTATTGGTTTGTGATTAAATGCTCATTTTGATGTATGATGTTTTTTTTTATTTATTTGTTACATATTATGATTTGATACTGCAGGTTATGATACGGTTATGCTTTGCAATCTTCAGGAGTGTTCAGGATGCTAAGTTATAACAGGAAACGACGAAAAGTGTGGAGCTGGGACAGTCAGTAATAATGTATGGTGCAGCAGCCAATTCTGGAAGGAATTAAAAATAAAAAATGAACCAGCAGGATCAGTTTGTCTCCACCAGCAAAGGTCTCTCTTTCTCTCCCTCTCTCTCTACCTCCCTGGGGGGTCGACACATGGCTTCTTACCAGTGCTGGAGAACATCAACAGCAGCCCTGTCCCTTGTGTGTGTGTGTGTGTGTGTGTGTGTGTGTGTCTCCCTAATTAACATGTGCGTCATGGCAAGGCAACACGTGCGCTTTCTCTGCAACAAAAGACCTTTGCTAAACCTAACTGACAGAGCCTGAGTTTGAGACCACTACAAAAACTAGAACATCATCATCAAAGATAACATCAGCTGTCTGCTGTTGACAGAGACCCCGAGAGGAGAGAGAAGCAGTGAGAACACACCTTCTGAATTAGAGGCTTGCCTTGAGGCCATACCTACGAAACAGCTTGTGTCCTCTCTGCTCAACTTCCTCGTCCCAGCTGGGTAAACTCTGACCCAGAGCGCTTTCAAAACACACAAATGCTCATAAGACATCTTAGTAAACATCTCAGTAGGTGTTTCCTGGAGCCATATGAACTATCTGTTTATTTTTATCAGTGATAAGTAACAAAGATGAGTAAACAGAGAGGGACACAACAGTACTACATAAGAAAAAACATTGCATGTATATTGGATGTCCAAGGATTATAGGAAAAGGTGGACGATGCAACAATGCATCTATGCAGGGCAAACTTTTTTATTTTTTATTCAACTTTTCTTCCATCCTCCTTTTTCCCTTTTTGAACTCTACACTTTTACGGCTGTCACGGCTTCGGGCCATCCTGAAACCCTGAGGAGGACTGGTTAAATGCCAGCTCCTGCATATTATTCTGAAGTGTGAATACGGTATTTGGGATATTACCTTCATATGTTTGTCACTAGAGAATCTGGATCAACAATGATGCCTGTATTTTTTTTTTTTTTTTTTGACAGAGTCCTGTGGGAGAACTGTGCTGCCACTGAAGTTGAAAGAGAGTCTGATAAGTAAGTTCCTGTGGCCTAGAATTAGCATTTCACTTTTATCTGTGTTGCAAATTTAGGTTGTTATTTTTTGTGTGTGTGTGTGTTGTTGCAGAGAGATGAAAGATTTAAGTACTCAAAGATTTCGTGATTTTTACATTAGCTCCTTTGTATTTCCTGGCTCGTCTGATATGTCACAGCAAGAGGCATTCTCATCTGTGCTTTTAGGGGTCAGCCTCACAGCAGCTAGCAATGAGTACATCCTTCTGCCGTAAGTAGAGCATCAGTCAGGCAGTAAGATGTGTCTGCTATAAATGTGAGTCGATGGAAGGAAGAATTCTGTTGTTTTCCCATTTCTCATGAAAGTAAAGTTAAGATCAGTGAATTAAAGTTTGGGTCCAATAATCAACGGTGAACTTTTAACCTCCATCTTACTGTAAGTCCTGGGTTAATATATACAGCCATACTCTGGCTAGCTTTCTGTAACCTGAAGATAAGTTTAGCTCAAAGCTCTGCCATGCAATAGCCACACAAATAATTTATCAAAATTCTAACGGGTTAACTTTGTGTCAGTGAAGGGATCGATCAATCATTTGAGAAGCAGTAGACACCGTAGAGAAGAAAATCCAATGCTGAATAATTCAGAGCAGTACAGAAATACACCAAAGAACACAGAGTTTCTTCTCTTGTCAAAGTTAGAAAATATCCAGTCGTCTTATGGTTTAACTCTTCAAGCCAAATGATATCAGCACAAGACTGCAGCATCTCATGCAGCTAATGTAAATTGTTGTAGCATCATTAATATGAGCCATGTAGTTTGCAGACTGTTAATCAGTGTTACTAGTGAAGGAAAGCAGCGCAGGCAGGTAGTGATGTACGAGAAGAGAAAAAGTTTGATGTGAAAAGCTGTCAAAATTTTAGACACTTTAGTCACTGCAATGTCATCTGAACTGAAAAAAATCGAATATTACATCAGCTGTTCATATCAGCTAAAACACTGTACACACTGAATACTGAGCTGTTGCATTAAATCTTCTTTTACCACATTTCCGTCTAAATAAATGCAAAAATGTGTAAAATTTTAAAAAGCGTGTACCGAACAAAATTTAAAGACGCATTAAGTTATTTTTTAAATTAAATTTATTCTCCTTTGAATGTATTATTTATTTTCACCCGCGACGGAAAGCAACCTTTACTCAAGTACAGTATAAGTACAACTTCACGAGTATTTCCATTCGATGTTACTTTATACTTATACAGGAAAACAATTTAACTTTTCGCTTCACTATATCTGACAGTGATAGTTACTTACTTACTGACACTTCAATATATGATTTTGAAATGGCCCATCCTGTATAATAACTTTTTAAAATAAATTATGTTTGGTACTTTGAGTATATTTTGAAATGTTTTAATTCCACATTGGTACATTAAGAAAAATACGATAGCAAGGGTTTTACTTTGAAAAGAATTAACGGAAGCAGTTTTCATTCATTCCGGCACAACACCGGCTGCGCAGAGTTGTGCAGCAACTTCCTA
The DNA here is from genome assembly GCF_017976425.1 of Toxotes jaculatrix. Classification (NCBI taxonomy): domain Eukaryota; kingdom Metazoa; phylum Chordata; class Actinopteri; family Toxotidae; genus Toxotes; species Toxotes jaculatrix. The sequence goes on along the minus strand of NC_054405.1, from coordinate 20,147,151 downwards.
GATCAGATGAATTTTAAACGCTAAATAACTAATTTCCCGTCCTTCAGATATCCCACTGTGAATTTGAACTCTGTAGTTAAAGTGTTGTGCTATATGACAACGACTTGTTATTCTGTAAATATAAATATTTTCCGACCTAAAGTAGGAACTGAACTTGTCCGGCTAGCTAGCTAGGCTAACCCTTCCATGGCTCCTCTCCGGGTTCTGTGCATACACGGTTACCGTCAGAACGGCAGCTCGTTCCGTGAAAAGACGGGAGCTCTGCGGAAGCTGCTGAAGAAACAGGTGGAGCTTGTTTATCTGAGCGCGCCGCTCAGCGTGCAGCAAGCCGGCAGTGAAGGTGGGTCATCGTCCGCACCGAGACACACTGAAGGGGGGGAGTAACAAGTAGCTAGTAAAAGTACGGAAGTGGATATAAGAAGTTAGCTTTCACTTTGGAGATCTACAGTTAATAAATAACTAGATAACTAGAGATTAGATGCATTTATGTATAAATTCGTAAACTGTGGTCAGATCTTCTAAGTTAAGACTATGAACAATCTATTTTTTATCTAATAACAAACGAATGTGTTTTTCTTGTCCATATTCATTCAGACATTCACAGTGTTGTTTGGAAAAAGTATGTGAACCCTTCGATTAATGACAGAATTAAAAGCTAAACAGAGTCAGGAATTAACAAAGCTGGAGTCCAATCAGTGGAACAACATAGGAGGCATAAGGTGTGAATTCCTAGGTTTATCAAGGTGTCTTACAGGATAATGTCAGAGTGGCTGTCTGCCAGCTGAAGCTCAATAGTTGGGTGATGCAGTAAGACAATGACCTTAAACGTCAATTTAAATTTACTACAGAATGAATTTTTTAAAAAAAATCCACCTGTTGCAGAGCCCAGACCATAACAAAGCTGCTTCTAAGCTGAAGCAACTTCGTGAGTAAGAATCGTCCAAAATTCCTTCTGTATGTTGTGCACATCTGATCTGCATCTACAGAAAGCTCTTGTTTGAGGTTATCACTGCCAAAGGAGGTTCGACCCAATGCTGGGTTGCAAAGGTTCACTTACTTTCTTCACCAGCACTGTGAATGTTTCGTAGGTGTGTTAAAAAGAGACATTGTTGTGACTTGTGTTAGTGGCAGAAGTACAATTGTTTTTGTCTGTATTTGTGAAGCTCAGGTCACATTTTACTACCAATTAATGCAGAAAACCAGGTAATTCCAAAGGGTTCATATATTTTTTTTATTTCATTGTAATAAGTACTTAAATGTAGACAAGATTATTTTAACAAATTTAGATATTTATTCTTTGAATAATTTTCAAATGTGACTATGCTTTTCAAGTTCTACTGTCTTTAAACCTGCAACAATTAGTCGATCAATCGGGCAGTTGAAAGAAAATTGATCTGCAGGTATTCTGATCAATTCTTTGATCTTTTGAGACATTTTTTGAGTAAAAATACTAAAAAATCCTTTGGCTTCAGCTTTTCTAGTGTAAGTGTTTGCTGGTTTTCTCTGTTTTATATCATAGTAAACTGAATATCTGAAAGAAAACTTTTGAAAATGTCAACAAGGACTCTGGGAAAACATGAAAGGGAATCAGTTATGAATATTTGATTTAATCAAGAAAGTGGTTTGCTGATTAATCCATGTTGAAAATAATCATTAGTTTAATTGACCTTTTTGAAAAACTAGGACATACCAATATTACATTTATCACCTGTCAGATACTATGTACATGGTCCTGAAAAATAATAAAGAAAATATCTGTTTTTTTTTTAAATTGGAAAATTATGATCACCACAACAACCAGTATGTGTCCTTATCTTGAAGGGTAGATGCTGCGTGTGAGCATGGATATTTGGGCTTAGTTGGTTAATTTCAGTAGATAATGTTAGTTGATGTAGTATAATATTATTTTGTTTCTACACCAGCTATAGTTTTGTAGCTTAACAAAGAGTGAATTATTTCCACAGGCTGTAGCAGCTAAAACAAGACAATTCACTCAACCTGATCCTAAATCGTCTGTGAGCTAGAAGTAACTTTGTGCTTGTACTAAAACTATTTTAAATATCAAATCATGCAAATGTTAAACTGTATTTAGTCGTCAGACTGAAACAGGAAACTGCACTCATGCAGATTTAAATTTCCACAAAGAATGTTGACCTATTTTCATGTACAAATAACAACATTAATGCTGTAAAACAATAAATGCTTGTATTTATGTCCTAATTAATCATGGTCACGTAAAGATTCATTTTCAGTGGATGAAAGAAACTTTTGTTCCACTCATCTGTGGTGCCTCTCTTTGAATTTTACAGCACAATAAACACTTTCTTCTTCTGTCCTTTCAGAAGCCCCAGTGAAGGAGAATGGTTCAGGTCCTGGCCCTGGAGGTGACGAGGATCCCAGGGGATGGTGGTTTTCTGACGTCCAGGCTCGGAGTTTCAACGCTCAGCAGCAGTGTGAGGAAAGCCTGGGGCTTGATGAGAGCGTGACAGTTGTGAGAGAAGCTGTGAAGGACCAAGGTCCATTTGATGGCATTCTGGGCTTTAGTCAGGGAGCAGCATTTGTGGCTATGCTGTGCTCTCTTCAGGAGCAAAAACTGGAGCCGGAGTTCAGCTTCCGCTTTGCCATCCTTGTCGCTGGTTTCCGCAGTGCGTGTAAGGAACACCAAAAATTCTACAACGCTCCCCTCCAAATCCCCTCCCTGCATGTGTTTGGACTGGAGGACCGAGTCATCCCTGACAACATGAGCAGGGAGCTCCTCCCCTCTTTTCAAGACCCTCAGGTCCTGACACATCCCGGTGGCCATTTTGTTCCTGCTGCATCCACTCACAGACAAACCTACCAGGACTTTCTCAAGAGGTTCCAGTGAGAAGAGCTACAATTTGTGAATAAGACTCCAGCACTTAAATATGGCCAGGGCATGCTGATTATTTAATGTTGTGGCATCTTATGATAACATAATTGATCCCAGAGGCACTTCGGCGCAAGGTCCTCCTCTGATCTGATCCATCCAAAACAATTCAAAGACTGCTGGCCTTCTCAGGGAAGATGTCTTGTAATAGTCAATAAATAAGATGAAACCTGTTTATTTTATGTTCTCTGGTCTCTGTTTCTTTTTTGTGAGCTGTGTAAAATCTTTACTATTACCTTTAGTGAAGAATTATCGCTGGATTAATTCCTAAAATATAGATGAGGTCACCTTGAATGCAGTCTCTTCTTGAAAACATTCATGTGGTTGCACTTATTTGTACACACAAAAAATAAGTGGCAGAAGTAATTGTGTGAAAAGTGGAAAACGAGAGAAGTTCACACCTTTCCTTCATTTCACACCTCCACGCTCCTGGCCAGTCGCTGCGTAAAGGGAGTGTGATTGTAGGATTGTCGGTTTTGGAGAGATACAAAATGTTTGGATGCGGGCCCTCTTTTACCGCCTTCAGAAAGGGCGTTTTCAGATGCTGCAAGAAGATCCAACGAGCACTTTGTTTGAAGTTTGCTGAAGCAGACAGGCAGATGGGAACACTCTGGGAATTTGTTTAATTTGTTTGGGAACTAGATAAATATCAGGAAATATTTCGCATTATTCATTTTACAGGAACAGACATAGAGATATTTTCCATTTTTCCCTTCAGGAATCTCAGTAGCAGAAGCTAAAACGTGTTCTCCCCTTCATAAAAACAAAACTGTAGTAGGAGAGGACTGACATTTCTAGATGCTGGGAACACTCCACCATAATTGTGGAAAGTTATGACAAGAATTTTATATCAGAACCACAGTGGAAAACTTGATTTAATAAGTTTAACTAATATTTTGCACAACGTAGCTTTGCAAACTTTGCTTTACTTGTGTAAAATTGTGACAGCTGTGTAACAGCAAGTAGTTACTGAAAAATATACATCTGAACACGATAACTGCTCAAACAATCTTTACACGTCATTATATGGTTATGGAGTCATTTTCACCCATATTGAAGTTACACTGGAGTGTTTGGGACTGTCAGGTGTCAAAGTAATGGAGAGCTAGTGTGCCATTCAGAGGCGATGTGTCTCAATGATTTCTTTAGGTGTTTTGGTTTTGGGGATGCTTGAAGGTGTTTCCTCATATGTGGGTGATATAGACAGGTTTATGTACACGCTCAAATGCACAGGGTTCAAGGACATGTTGTTCTTTTATAACTGAAGCATGTGCATGTCAGACTGCGCTCGTTCGATTGTTTCCAGATGTGCGCTAGCTTTCTCTCCTCTCTACCTCTCTCTCCCCTTCCCTTTTTGCTTTCATCTCCCACCGGCCTCTACCTCGCTTCGAACTCTTCTCAACATCCTCCTCCGTTACACAGCCTGTGTGTCATCAGCTTTGGGCGCAGCATACCCTATCACATGTCTGCCACATTTATGACATGGAACGAAATTGTTTTGTTTGTCTGGATATCTAAAAATCCGCTCTCGATCCAGAAACTAAAGACGACTGTGTGCACTTGTAGGTGGTTAATTGCCTTGCTGAGATGTATTTCCACAGCAGAATAGCTTATACTAAGCACCAGTGTCCTCTCTTGTAAACACACACCCTTGCTTGGGTGCTTGGCTCTTAACTAGGCTGTCTTGTGTTTATAACATGTCACCTGTTTCAACACCTAATGAGCCTCTGTCGCCACTCACACGCATAGATATCGTGGCTATGTGGTCTTGTTTCTCCATCACAGCCCTCGTATTCGTTCTCTCCTGTGCTCCCCTGTGGCCCTTGTGTCCCTCCAAGACCTCACAGCGCACACACACATTCATACACATGGTTTTGATAACAAGTAGAGACGAACGGAGAGAGTGAGTGAGCGGGGGAAACAGTAAAAGAAAAACACAGAGGGTCACTCTTGCCAGTAAGTTTTACAACAGAGCCGTGACTCTCTTCTCAGGAATCCGTTCCCCCTGTTGCACAACAACCGGGAAATAATGGAATGAGAGACAGAGACAGATGAGGGTGGAGTTATCCTCCCTCCCTCCCTCCTCCTCTGCCTCCCCCTCTCCCTATGTCTCCCTCTCCCACTCTGCCTCTCTGGCTGTTGTGGTTAAAAAGGGAGAGTAAGGGCACATTCAAGTTTTCATCGCAAAGGATCAGTTTTTCCCTCTTCCCCCAGTGGATTATGGGGGCTGGAGCTCGGGGAAGAGGGGTGTGTCAGAGCACAGATGGGCTCTATTTTGATTATGGAGCGTTTGTTGTTATGGGAGACGGAAGGAGGGGAGGGGCCACATAGCGCATGTCTATATAAGACTTGCACTTAAACTCCAAAGAGCCTGGTCATCCCATGGCCCAGGCTCGTCCAGACACTGTCAAAGCTGACCAACTCTGCTTTGTTACTACAGCTCCCACTACTGACAGCTCTCACTGGAATAATCTGTGACTACGAGATATTCAGCAGAGGACTTGAGATTTTTTTTTTTTTTTTTTTTACCTGGCCTACAACTTTTGGATTTACATGATAATAATCTACAGTAATCTACAGATAATCTACAGTGCTGAAGACAGAGGAACTGTTGTGTAGTTTGGATATTTAACCTGAGTTTTCACACCTATGTGAAAAGATGGATATTGGATTGATATCAATATCAACAAGTTTATGTCTGCGCATGACTGCATGTGTGTACGCGTGCGTTTGCACTGTTAGATTGGTATGCTGGTGCAGATGGATGTGATGTAACATCAAACTGGATGTTTTCCAGAGGAACGGCCTGTGTCCAGAATCACATGGGATTTAGCCATGCCTCTCTGCTTCCTGTGTTTGTTTGCGTGTGTGTGTGTGTGTGTGTGTGTGTGTGCACCTGCATAGTTTGCATAGAAAAAGAGAGTAACCTCATGATGTGAGGGCTGGTTAGATAGCGCAGTGTGTTTGAGGTGTGTTGACACATGAAAGAGGGAACAGAGGGAGTATATTTAGAGTTGTCAGTCAAATTGCTATTTAAAGAACAGAAAAGGCAAAGAAAGTCAGTTGATGTCAGCTAACGACACGAAATTACACAGTGCAGAAATCTGATGTGTGATATCTAGGCCCTAACAACAGGCAGTGGGTGTTCACGTGTGTGCGTGTGTGGGTGTGTGGGTGTGTATCCGCACATTTTTTTCCTCCATATGGGTGTGATTTGGTCATTTGTTATTCCATGCTTGCGTACTCACACGCTTCTGGTTTTCTTCTACTTTGTGGTTTTCTTGTTTGTGTGGACAAAGTGTACTTTGGCTGAAGCCAATACTTGTCTGGTTGTTGTTCTCGCCCAGTCAGCACACGTAGCTTCTCTCTGTCCGTTCCCCTCACTGATTCAGATGTGTGATATATTGGCGCCTATTTGTTCAATGGTCCCGTCACCTGGAAAAATTTCCCTTGTGATTGACCGGTCAGCCTGTCCAGTGAGGGTGTATCCGGTAAAAAACAAAAAGGCACTTTGATACCAGATGTAACTATGTTCAGAGGTCGTTGTATTGTTGATTGTCGACTGAGGAGGTACAGAGGTGAACTAAGGACACAGCTGAGGCCTTCTGAAGTTAGGGCAGCAGCCGTTTGATGTATGATGTCATCTGCAGTCATTTGTCTGCTTGTGTGCTTTACTGGAGTGTTTTTGAGGCCGTGGCTGGGCCCTGGCGAGGAGAGCTGTGGTTTGGCTGTCCTTATAGGTGCCTAACTGACACTACAGGGGTAGATATTAGTCATCGTGACTATGGAGGAGGACTGTGGTAGAGTCTGCATAACACTGAGAGAGTGAGAGAGAGAGAAAGAGAGAGAGGGGCATTTTTTGGCTCACACATCCACAAAAAATGTGAACACTGTTGTGCAATCTTGTTTTGTTTCTGACAATTATTAAGAGGTTTGGATCGTGAAAAAGGGACATTACAATAATGCCGTCAAGAGCCTTTGCGGTGCTTGTGTAGCTCAGTGATATTTGTAGAGGAACACCATGCAGACTAAAAGGCAGAAGTTTTTTGGAGCATTGAAAAAAATAAAAACAAAAAAAAAATTTAACAGTCAAAGGGTTACTAAAGTAATGACCATAAAGAAAGTCATAAAACCGTGATTGGTATTTAATTACACCAGATTTCCTCTGGGACCTAATGGTGACCTGAGATTGATACTAATATTTACTTGAAGATAAAGGTCTATGGGTTTCATCATTTATTATAACTATACAGGAGTTAATCTTGGAAGCATTTCCATTCTACAATATGCAAACCACTTTCAAACTGACAAGATAAATCTAAAGGAATATTAAATAGCAGTCATCCGCAGTGGGTGATCAGTGGAAGCCTTCCTTAAATGTGGCTTGACCTGCAGTGATAGTGTTTGTGTGTGTGTGTGTGTGTGTCTCAGATACCTTCTCGGCCCTGAACAGTAAGAGTTTATGTGCTGTTGTTTAACAGTCAGCACATGAGCTTTTACGGTGCAGGGAGACAGAGGATAAACAACTGTTCTTTCAACGCGTCTTCCTTTTCTTCAAACATTCATCATGCAGCAAATATGTTGCCATTTTAAAAGATCACGGACAAAGACATTGATGAGTGGCACAAATCTGATGTCTGAGGATGCATTGAAGAGTGAAACTGTTTTCTCTCCATAAACTTCTGTAAACAGTCAGTTTTTGTGCTTTGTGATTAGTAGTGACAGAGTTACGTGCCTCATTTAATTGTACCACTCTGGAAGTATAATTGTGTATATTGTTTCAATCTGTTTTTCATCTTAGTGATTAAAAATGCCTAGTCTGCACGGTAACACAGTTTACAAAGACTTTTTATGTTATGAATGAAACTAATTTCACCATGGTGCAGCCAACAGGCTCCCTGAATTGCTCGGTTCTCTGTGTTGTTTTTTTTTTTCTACACTATTTTTCACTAACTTTGAAAAAGTCCAACAGTCTTGGATGTCTGAGAGTTTGGACAGCTGCCACACGTAATCTGAATGAGAAATCTACCTTTCTGTCTTGCTGGAATCTGGAGTCACTTTTTGTCTTGCTTTATCCAGCTTTTCCATTCTTTACCAGCATCTGTCACAGTCGTTTACAAACTGTGACAACTGAACACAGGGGAACACTAAAAGGTGTCTACATTAGCAGGTGTCCACAGAACACTGAGGCAAATGTTTTTCATTTTTTATTTGATAATATTGAATCACAGGCACATCTTTTGCTCCAAAATGTTTTAGCTTGGGAAGAGTTTGCCACATTTGATATAAGCAGAGGACACAGACAAATCCTGACCTGTAGGGGGCAGAATAACTCTGGATATTAGTACTACTTGAGGAAGAATGGACCAAGGACCAGTCTGTTCTTTGTATGTCTGTGTTTTTTGCAAGCATACCACATGTGTGTGTGTGTGTCTGCATGTGAGGGTGTACACATGTGGGTTAGCCCACCTGTGTAGGATCCAGCGTGTGGTTTGTGTCTGCTTGCAGGTTACTGCGCTGCCCACTGGGAATTCCTGGTTGTGCTGCTTTGAAGTGAGGCTGCTCTTGTCTGATAAACAGAGAGTGGAACAGGTGTTGGAGCTGGCTGACTCATCTGTTCAGCATGTGCTCTTTGCATTTATTACCGAACTCAAGGATCAAACCTTAAAGAAACACATTACACCTAATAAAATAAAAGTGAAATGCCATATGTGTCTATATGTGTCATTGCATACTTTATTGTTAAACTTTCTTTGGTCAATCAGATACATTTACATTATGTGTATTATTGTGATACTATGTGGAATCAAAACACTGTATGTTAAGTCTTAAGTCATTTGATTAGATACCATATCTAATCAAATGACTTGCACAGAAACCTGCAGCAATAAAAAAAGTCCAACTGACTCCAGAAAGCAGTGTACATGGATGACTCAACGACCTCTGACCTGCTTTCTAAATTTCAACAGATAAATCAAAAACAAACTTAATCTTTAGCTATAAACTAACTTTTTCTTTCTTTCTTTCTTCCTTCCTGATGGCATCTGCCCCTAACGACCATGGCTGTAGACTGTTACCATGGTGCTGTTGCTAAAGTAACAATCTAAAGCCACGGTCGCCATGGAGACAGCAGGGTGGAGGAGGAGCCGGAGTTGGCATGGTAACTGGAAACTGGAAACCGCAAAGTCTCATTGGTTTGAGCTTGGATATTACGCACTTAAATGGTGTAGGACTCCCCCAATGCAAGCCCACACAGGTTTCCTTTCTGAGCCAGAGAAAAGAGACAGACCGGGAGAGACAGAGAGACAGAGAAAGAGATTTCTAGTATATGCGGTCAGCTTCAACTATCAAGTCAACCATTTTGAAAGTACTGAGCATTATTTCCATGGTGTTATTTCTCCTTTAGGTTGACATCACTACGGCATAGCCTCTGCGTGTCCATGTTGTCTTCAGCCTGGTGTTTGGTGCATTGCCAGGCTTCAGTAGCCATGACTGTAGACTGTTACTGTACTGTGACACTGTATAAGCAGTAAGCAGTCTAAAGCCAAGGTGCTGATGCTCTGGCCAAGTTAGGAGGATGGGGAGAAGATTGTAAAAAGGACAAACACTCCCCTTGTGGAAACCTGCAACAGCAAAAAGAGGACAGGATATAGGTATAACATTACTGGAATCAACCCTGACACAATTCCCAAGAGGTGGATGATGATCAATACAGTCTGTGATGTCCAGGGGCATCCCTGTGACCTAAATAGTTGTTATGGCAAGATGCTGAGTAGATCAGACACTGGAAACTACTTCTACGAGTTTAACCATTATGGTAATATACTCTTCAGTTAAGGCAGTATGTGTGGTTACAGCACCATCTCTGTGTCATTATTCATAACCCTGTGTAATGAATTTACTAACACTTGAAGTGAAAACAATCCAAAATTAGTTTTTAATGCTGTGCTCTAAACTGGAGAAAGAAATGTGAAATAAATCCACTTTGGTGGCGGGGCTATGTTAATCTTTTACAAAGTGTTCACTTTGCAGGCCTGTGTTATTTTGAGGCAATGGTAACACAGTGATTCCCAATCTTGGCAAAGTTTGTAAAGATCAGAAATGTTTGACTACATTCTCAAAAATATACTACAAAATGTTAGAAAAAAAAAATAAACCAACCATCCAAGCAATAAGTTGATCACCCAACAATTATACTGGTCAGCCAGTCACTCAGTCAAACAATAAAGCATAATAAATTTAGCAATAAATAAAGTGTGTCCAGATGTGTTCAGTCATCCAGTTCGTATTAAGAGCCTTTATATAACTTTATAATATATAACTTCATAAACATTTATTTAAAAAACTGTTGGCAGGGCTGGGATTAGGCATCATCCACCCACTGTTTTTCCTTTCTCTGACCTAGTTAGTGTTTATATGTATGCAAGTGTGTGAGTGAGGCAGACCAACAGCAAGTGAGAGTGGGAGAGAGATCTATTAAACTATGTTTGACACGTTTTATATAAAATGAATCTGTCACCTATCCCAGAGGAGAATAGTATTTTTTAGGAATTACTTTTTTAATTGGGTCCTTTGAGCAGGTTGAGAATATGTTAAATATTTTGATGTTTTTTGCATGGACTGCCATAGCTGCAAGAAGCTCCAAACAACTCAGAGCTGAATAAGAATTTTAGAATACTGACCACTGACTAATTTACTAAAACTTGAAACAACTTGAACCATTAAAACTTTCTTTCTTTTTCACCATCAGCATCTTGTTCTGTTTTGGACCCTTTAACCTGGATCATGAGACTCACGTATACACAGTGACTCACTGACCAAGCACAGAGAACATTTCAAAGCTATGCAATCATGGTACAGTAGGTTTAAGACTATGAACACCAGTCGTACAGCTAACTCCATAAGAACAACGAAAAGATCCTAGTTCAGATCTGTCTAGTAAGAAAAATCACAATAGAAAGCCATTAGTTTTCACTTTTTTAAGGATATTTTCCTAACAGAGCTCATTAATGTCAATTCATGCCAGTTCACAGCATTGCTTTATGATAGGCAGCCATCTCGTCTAAATAGATTAAAGTCTTTGCGTAAGCAAAACGCCTCTCCTTAATGAGGTTTTCTCTGCAACAGGTTCCCTTTCATCTCTGCTTCAGCACCACGTCGGTGGGACAGCGACACAGCGGCGCTGTGCCTTGGCGCTGTCCGCGGTGCTGAACTGGACGACTGCCGAGACCCTCACAATGAAGAGGCAACTGAAAAGTCTCGTTGTTACAGCAGAGAGTGAAACGCACCTAATGATATTTTTACAGAAACATTAAAATGCGTGTGTTTAGTATAATAACAATTTATAAGGTCTATAAGATGTAACTCTTAACGTCTGTCTCCCATTACATCTTGCAGCGCCCTAGTCTCTGAAACTTAACCTGTCAGAAGTGGATCAAAGCGGACCCCTCTGCGGTCTCTGCTCTCATTACCGAATTGATGCTGATCAGGTGACGAGTACCGTCACGCGTCTCGGTGCTCGAGAAGTCACATGCCCGAGGGTGTGGGCATATGACGTCACGTCACGAGCAAACCAATCATCACTCTTCCCATTCTGCCGCCTGGCTTATCAGAGCGCGTGGGCAGTGGCTTGGTCTGGCTCGGTTTCCGTGGCACCGGGGAGAAACCGCTCCGACCGTGTGGGCTGTCTTGACGAGCATGCGGATCCTCCGGTGAAATACACACGGAATTATAAAAACGCAAGCCGTGAACTTAAACCGGGACTCTCACACTTTGTTCCCGTACTTCATACAAAGCACTCGATATAAGAAGACACCTCAGACTTTACATGTCACATGACGTTACATGTTACGATTTAAGCATTGGCCTCATAGAAAGTTACAAAACTAAGTACAATGGTGCACAAGGTTGTTTAAATGATGATAAATATTATGTCCTAACAGCTGTTTAATCTATTTTGTATCTTTACATATTCGATAGCAATATCAAAATGTTTCAGATGGCTTCGCTTTACAAACACATAATTAACATTGTCTGGTCAAAGTTTGTTCAATAGAAGCCACAACAACGAGTTGTGAATGAACAAGGGGTTTCATTGACTCGCTCTACCCACTCCTCCCTCGTGTTGTCCGTGCACGAGCCTCTCACATTGTGCGCATTCACACCCACGCACACCGAAGGATCACACTGCAGTGTGCGCGTGCGTGTGTGTGCGTGCGAGAGAGCGAGCGTGCCCGTGATGCCTTTAAAAGGGTTATAGTAGGTGACTGCGTATCATCTGCAAAGTGCGCAAGAATGACGCAGGGCTGACTTCACCGCCTGACGACGTCACAGAACTGAGACTGAAAAAAAAAAAAGTTAAAGGAAGCGCCGTCCGGAAGTGCACGAGGGGGAGAGAGAAAGGGAGGGGGGGGGGGGGGTGCTACCGCCACACCGGAAGAAAGTGATGGCTATAATGTCATCACTATCACCGGAAACCTCCCGGTGCCACCCGCTCCCAAGAATGTACAGGGGTTGAGGAGAAGCCCCCTCGAACCCCCCCACCCCCTCTTCCCGGGCACGCTCACACTCGTACAGAAGCTTGCACACACACACACACACACACACACACATTGGGAGTGTGTCCGCCTCTCTGTCTGTACTCGTGACAATGTACATTGCACGGTGGCATTTGCACATCTTAGGTGGACAGCACAGGATAGTCCACAGAGACAGCCAGCGTCGCTTGAGTGGACACCAGAACAGCGTCTACCTGTTAAATTCTGAAGCAGGTGCAACCAGTGTGGCAGGTGAACAACAATAACCAGCACAGGCGGTGATTTAAATCGCCTGTGTGTACCGAGCGTGATTAGAACAGAGTGAACCAGACTCTGACAGAAAAGACACAGGCTGTTTCAAAGGCGATTTTTATCCGCAGTTTGTATTTCCCTGAGATATCAGATGTTCCCTTTATTTTCAGGTTGCAGGCTGAATGCTGCCCACATGGGAGAGAAAATGAGTCACACTGCACCAACTTCCAACCACAGAGTGAAGATGAGAATGGTGTCAGTCAAAGCAGACTACGGGGCTTCTAAAGGGGGGGGGGTAGCCCGTCCAATACATCCTCTCCTTAGGCTGCACTTAACCCATGTCAAAGGAGGGGTTTTTTGTGCTCCCCCAGGACTCGGATAAAATAGCCCAAATCTAATTTTTCGAAATAGGAATTTAACTTACCTCAGTCAAAGTTCCCAGTGTGGCCACAGCTGCGGCTCCATGCTGTATGTAGAAAAATGTCTGTCCTATCTCTAAACTCGCGGTCTTCATCAACACGAAACTGTCAGCGAAAATCTGTGCCACGCTGTCTTCGCTCACAGACGCTGTCGTCCCTCTTCTCCAAAGTCGCTTCCTTCACAGACCGGGCTCTCCCATCAACCGTAGGCTTTTTATAGAGATCCCGTAGTAACTAGTAGACGGAACGGGGGAGGGAGGAAGGGGAGAGAGGGAGGAAGGAGGAGAGGGAGAGCTCATTCAAAGATTCACCTACACATGTACGTGCGTATCCCACGTCACTGAACGGAGTGCAGCTATTTATAAAGGGGAGGGAAAGTATAGCCTGAATCACTGTGCAGGTCTGTAAAAATGAGGTTGAAAATAGCGTTTGTTGTGTATGCGCCCTTTACACCGAGAGAATGTCAAATATAAAAAGCTCTAGCGAACATTCCTGTAATATAAATACATTTAAAGCCTCTGAGGTATTCATTAGCGAGTTTAATCGTATTTCCATCTCCCAATATTCCTATAATAACCTATTCATTGCATAATTATCTGTTGTAAAATTTCACAAGGAATGCGTTTCAGAATCTCATTGTCTATTTTTCGCCGAGAGGACCTGCAAAGCATGGTGCAGTTGTTTCTGTCAGAGAATCAAGTCGGTGCTTCGGTGATAATAAAACGTTCAGTTCAAGTGGACACTTCAAGGCATCAACAAGTATTGTTATGTGTGTTCAAAGTTTATCAGATCATCCGAAAACATTCGTACAGGTTCAGTTCTCCCTCGGTGTAGTTTATTTATTGGATAATTTTTAGACAGACTAATTGCTTGGGGGGGCTGTTGTGTAAGCAAACATTTAAAAAACTAACACTTATAGTGCAGTATGTTCAGAAATTGTTTACCAAGTGGTAGGGATGAGAAAATCGTGATGTTTAGATTAGGCGATGAATCACTGCAGCTGTCTGCTTAGAATGACTGAAAATGTTTGGTGCAGCGTACTGACTTTTTTTTTTTTTTTCTAAATACTGATGTCATCTTAAACATAAAAACATGATCCAAATATCCAACCCAGATTCCATATATCAGTAGAAACCTCAGGAGAGATGTGGCAGGAGTCGTGCGTAAATACACCCCGACACCGTTAGACTCGAGACACATTCTGGGAGATTTGGGGGAGACCCTCGTGCGTAAAGAAGTGTGTCAGACATACGTAGAGACTCCTGTAAATTAGACGCACTTTGGACAAAGGACCGAAACGTTCTTCTTTAAAAATGTTCTCTTGAGTTGAGAAAGCACAGCGTCACGTCACACAACAGTGGAAGTTGAGAGAAAACTTAAATGCCCCTGCGCTCCTCCAAACTCTGTAGGTTAGGGCGGGTGTGGATTATGATCGGTCTCCTTAACAACCCACCTCCACAGGCCTCCTTTATCCAGAAAAAAAGTAGCAAGTTGGAGTTGATTTCCCTCTGATCAACTGTGGATTTCAAAAGAAAAGGCTTAAATTATAATTCAACTATCAATTTAAAGCAAAGTCCAAATCAAAGCAATGTAGTTTTAAAGATCCTTTGATGCTTTATGATTTAAAGGTACCCAGCTGTCACAGGTGAAGGTACAGGCCTTCATCAGTATTTGCAGAATAAGAATTGATGTAATATTGTCACAGTGTACATTCAGTGGTGACCCCTTTAATTACTGTCATAACACAATTCATATTGAATTGTAAACATTTTTCAACTGTAAACCTGTTTCTGAACTTTCCACAGACAAAACAAACAAAAACCCTGTGCAGCACTGTAAAAATCAAACAAAATCTGTATAGTTTCAGTTTGTGAATTTGAATGAACTCCTCATTGAACTCAGCAGCAGGGAGACAGCCTGTAGTGATGATGTTCTGTTTGAGCTCAGTCTCCTTTATCACCACCATCACGTCCTCCTCTCCCTCTCTTTCTCTCTCTCTCTCTCTCTCTCTCTCTCTGTTCCTCAAGGTTATCCAGGTCAGTCTCAAACAGGGGTTATAAAGTCTCTCTTCCTTTGCCATCACCTGTGACTTCTGTACTTTGGTCACATGATGATGCCTGAGCATGTTCCATTCAATGAAGAAGATCATGTGATGTGGTCAAAAGTTAAACCTTGAGAAATAATTTTCAGAGTTCAGAGTTTTTGTTTTCCTGCTGATTTTCCTGCTGGCTCAGGGACATTTTCTGATTCAAACATGGAAACCTTACAACTGAATTAAAGTGAAGCAATGCCTCAATCAAAAACTATAAGCCGATGGGGTTAGTCATTAAATAAATGTCAAAATAATTTTGATTCAAGAATAAAGCACTTTCAGACCTTGGCCCGGCCATCCTGGTGGCCTACAGTGCATTCAAACAAAACGACCCTCGTTCACTCTAAGAAACTGTTGTTGCATGTCATACCCATCTCCCTCCCGTTGTTTCCTGTCTGTATCTCAGGACAGAAAACATCAAGACACATTTGTGGGTATTTCTAAGCACTGTAGGTGTTATTTTCTTTGATTGCTTAGATTATGGGCAGTTTAGATATTTCAAATACTATATACTAACCACTTCATACTGGTTTCAATTGTCTTATAACTGACATATGTTTCGCTTTGTAATACTAAGTGTCACAATAATAAGGTCAAGGACATCAGATATTTGTTGTGGAATTTGCGAAATTAGCTTTACCCAGAATATTCATGTGTATAGACCTGGTTTGTTACAAAGAACATCCATGATTGATTATTTGCTTTTATTGATGTTTGAATGGTGATGCCATATTAATAAATGCATTGATCATAGTTCATCCACCCATGACTTTAAAATCTACACTCATAGCCCCTCTAGAGGCAGCCCACTGGCATGTGTGCTTATCACTTTACAGAAAAAAAAAATGTATCATGGCGTGGAATCAGGACAACAATACACCCACAACGGCAAGTCCAACATTAAATTTTATTCACTTTGTTATTACATTTTGGATGGGACTCTTTTTTCCTTTGTCTTTGAGAGTAAACCTGCCTCAGAAATTATTGCAGAAGAGGAGGAATGTCAGTCTCTCAGCCGTGGGCCTCCAAACTGTAGAATCTCCACTGACTGCAATCAAACAGCAATATAAATGTGCTGACGTGTGGTGGAGCATTTGGTGAGCGAATATGTGTACATAAGCATACACAATCCAATTTCCTCATACTATACCCCACATGAATATGCAAGCAGGGGGGAGATGAATGATTGAAAAAGTGTGAATGAAATAGTTCCTCACTTACACCCTCCCTAATCTCACACTCCTTACTACTAACCCCACAGTGCCATAAACGCACACGTGCCAACACACATACACACACACACACACAGCTACAGTATCATGTTCTTTTTCTTATCTCTGCAGCATTTTTGATTTTATCTTGATAATTTGGGATTATGCTCGGGATGATGGGTTTAGTTTGTCAACCTTTTGCTTCTTGTTTTGACACGAAACAATCAGCCCACAGGCAGTCCTCCTTCAACTCATATTCAACATTCAAGTTGCTTGCATCTTGAAGCTTGATCGTGAATCAGGATGCAGATTGTTTCCTGTTCAGATCTGTTATCTGTCTGTCACGGCCAGTTGTTGGCTCTCTTTCTATCTCCTCATCTGTATTCCAAACAGAGAATGCAGTCAGATAAGAGAGAAGGAAAAAAAAACTCATCCCTCCCATACACTCTTCTCTCTCCTCACAACCGCCTACCTTGCCTACCCACCTCCCCTTCTCCCATTCTGACTCATACTGAAATCCCAGTGAGCCCCCCCACCCCTCCGCTCTCATTTGTGTTTTCTCTCCCTTTGATTGCCAAGCTGGCTCGAACGCAGTGAGCAGGGCAAGAGAGAACGAGCAAATGAAAACGATAGAGAGGGAGAGAGGAGCGGAGGGATGGAGACAGGGAGGGAGATGAAGAGGAGGAGGAGGTGGAGGAGGAGGAGGAAGACTCAGTGCTGCCAAACGTGCCCGTAATGAGGATTCTGTCAAAGGAGAGCTGGGGAGGAAGAGAGCACGCATGTGTGTGTGGTTGTGGTGGAGGTGGCGGTGTGTGTCAGATTGAGATGGAGGTTTGGAAAGAGTGGGTGTTTATTAGTGAAACCCCTCTCGCCCCCACGTCATTCCCTCCTCTGTCTCTGTGCTCTTCTTGCCTACAAGATGTGTGAGATCGCAAACCTACTCTCTCACACAGCAGCAACTCCACATCCACCCACTCACACACACACACACGCCTGAGGAGCCGAGACAGATATACGAACCCATATCTGACCACAAACTTTGAATATGTTTGTGTGTGTTTTTCTAATGTTGTGTGACGGAGGGGGAGGAAGAAGCATGTGAGCAATGGCGCATGTACTTCCTCAGTGACATGTGTTCCTCAGCCAAAGGAGCTAATTAAATGGCTCCAGCAAAATTGACTCACCTGAGATGGCATGACAAGATTATTCCCATGATTTCATTACATTTACAGAGCATCTGTGGCAAAGGATGCCTAGATGCTCTGTCCTTTTGCAAAGTCATCCGCCAACTCTTCTCATCTGCTGTAACTCCAACAGTGACTCACACAAAACTTCACAACATTATGCCAAAGTCATATGCTGAATGTAATTAACATGCAATGCCAGCTGTATGTGTGTGTGTGTACAAGTGTGGGCAGTCATTTGTGCATGTTTGCATGTGTTTGAGGGCGGTGTCGGTGTTAGAGTGAGTGAGGGCATCTGTTCACATGAGTTCAGCACAGAAATTTTCATTGGACTTTTCAGGGCAGATGACAGGGAGTATTTTCAGTGGCATGTGTGCCTGTATCCATTTATCAAAACCCATGGCACATCCTGATATCATGTAGACTGTATATTCATAGCCTAGTAAAAATGAAGCGGGAGTTTCAAGAATTTAGCTTCAGTTTACTGTATCACTACCACTATCAACACTGCTTTCCAAGAAGTCCTTCATTCATGAATTAAAAAAAAATCAGTTAAAACATATTTAAAATCCTAGCCTAGGCCTGCCTTCCAGATAGTGGGATCATCATACTAGAGGCTACTGTTCAACACAGCATTCTTGGCTGCAGCCAACACATTTTACACCGCTTCATTGTGGAGTTGGCGCAAGCTAACATGGTTAAGTGGAAATAAGAGGAAAACTGTATAGGTTTAGAGGTTTAGAAGAGGTGTTTGTGCACAAAATAGTCAGGAGTGATGAAATCTAGTTTTGGTCTTTGAGTATAGTCTTCAATAAAACTTTCATTGAATTAGGTCATGAAATGCTGTCAATAGCCTCCTTGCCACAATCTCGGTTACATTGCGTTGGATGTCTTTGTTTAAAATTCTCTGTTTTCTTTTTGGCTCCTCGGCGTTGACACATCACTCTATGTACTCTATCTCATATTGTCTTTTTTGCTCATTCCTCCCCTGTCACTCCCTCTATCTCTTTTTGTGAATTATGCATTAAAAAGCAGTTGGAATGGATATTCTCCAAACATCTAGTGCCAGCAAATATGCGTCACACCAGCCTCTGGCTCTCAGTGTCTGTCTGTCTGTCCTACCCACACGCCTTCTTTAATTTTTGTCTCTCTCACTACTCGAGATGAGGATCCCATTTCAGTCGACTCACTTTCCTCTCCCTGTCATTTTCGTTCCCTTTTATTTGTTACCCATTTTTCAACCCTGCAGCATTTTCATTCTGCTCCATCCTCAACCACAATGTCCCACTCTTGTCTCCACCATTCTCTGCTGACTGTATTCCCCCATCTGTCCTCCTCCTCCTCCACTCCAGTCATCTCTAAAAGTCATCTCCTCCCACCTCCCAGTGTCCCAGTGGGGGGAGAGAAAGATAGACAGACATAGAGAGGGAGAGAGAGAAAATGAGATGGGGGCAGGAGAGATCGAGATATGATTGGGATGGAGAAACCCCCTGGTGTCAGAAATTCACCTGCAAAAACTCCCTGCTTCCTCTGCTTTTCTCATCTGTATTCACAGTCTTCTCCTTCTGTTCTCTCCTCTCCTCCTGCATCATGCCTCTTCACCTCTCTCCCTCGCTTCCTCTTTCTCTCTGTCTCCCTCTTTCCCTCCCTCACTACCTCGCTGCCTCCCCCTCTCTGTCCTTCTGTGTCACTTATCATCCTGCATTGCTCCACCTGCACTGTGGTGCAGCACTGACAATCAGAACTCTGCACACACACGCGCACACACACACACACACACACACACACACAGAGGGAGACACACGCCCACCACTTCCGGCAGCCCCCCTTCCTCTCTCACACCTCTCCACTGCAGACACGAAACATTCTACAACCCCTGGTGTGCCAGTGCTTCATCAAGAGACACTGCTAGCACTACATCAAAACCGTATTCTGCACTCACGCACAATGTGGCTTATACCACAGAAAAATAATTGTAATACTAAAATGAAAAAAACGCAGAAGGAATTAATGATAGGATTGAGAGGACAAACATGACAGCAATGATGATGATAATGATAAATAATGCTAATAATCATCAGCATATATCTGCCTTTATTTGTATTGCATCTTTCTTTCAAGTGCTTTCCATAAAATATAAAATTCATTAATAAAGCACAAAAAGAGACAACCATAATGAAATAAGCCAATACCATGAAAGTAAAACCAAGTCCTGTGCAAATGAAAAACAGGAAATGTAATAAATAAATAAATAGATACATGGTTTGTGAAATAGTATAATTAGCCCAGTTCTTTCTGCCATTCTTGACATCTGTCACCTGCCTGCTTTATAACTAAGTTAGACAAAAGTTCCATTACTGTAAGAAGTAATCCGCACACACATCGGTATGTGTACACATTCCTGATTACTATGCCAAAGAAGTGAGCCAAGCACCTTGGATGAATAATTTAGAGACATAATGAAGGAATGTGTGTGGAAAAAGAGGAGGTTTGGCTCTGGATGAAGACTCGTGTGGGAGATTTATAGGAAGGACAAGAGACTCTGGCCCTTTAATTTGGTGTTGCTAGGGAAATGAAGCTGTTTACTCTAGCATCAGCCACACAGATGATGGCTGCATGAACTCTCCACCCGCCTCCTCATATGCACATGCATTCTCAGGCACACACACAGTACCCAGTGTTTCTGTGTACGTTTGTGTCATTTGTTTCTGCAGTCCCACAATTCCCCTCCACACTTCCTCTTGCAATTTGTCAGGTCAGTTCACATCAAACTCATGAATGGAGGACAGGAGGGAAAAGTAAGAATGAGATGTTGTTAATATAAATTACTTGGATGGAAAACAAAAGTAGATGCAAAGTTCATTGTTGAGTCAGTCCAAAGCATGGGACATTAAGATGGTTAAGGTAAAAATGAGAATAAAGTATCAGTCCTGACATCTAGTGGATACTGTCAGGTATTGAGCACAGAGTGCACGTATGCATGCAGTGTATCTGTCTGTTTCTTTATATAATGTGCAGACCTTTAAGGCCCCTTCCCCCAGGCCTCATATGTAGGTCAATGCCTACGTAAGATTTACATAACTACACATTTTAGAATGACATACATTTTTTTCAAATTGTAACAGAAAGAGTTTAGAAACATGATTGGCTTAAAGCCTTTGTCAATGCTTTTGAAATTAACAAGGACTCTAATTGGAATGGCAATGACGTGCGTTTCAATTAAAACAATTCAGCCTGGTGCAAGATAGGAAAACTCTGTGCAATCATCATCAAACACCCTTTTATCAAAGAATATATTAAAAGAAGAATAAATAAAAAGGAACACATCGAACAGATTTGGTAGAGAGGTGTTCCAACTTGTTAATCTGCTTACTATAATAAAAGGATTTCCTGTAGAACAGACAGCACAAAATCCATCCAGTTAAAATAAAAAAGAAGAGAGCCTGACATAATGCAAAAGCAGGAATTAAAAGAGGAAGATACAGTCTAACTGCCTAAAGGAAATAAAAGATTAAAACAATAAATAAATAAATAAATATAAATATGTATCCCAAATATGAATATAATAAAAAAGCCTAAGAGACAACTGCATATTAAATACATTGATATACATGTATTAATAAAGAAATATGTAGTAATTCACACAGTATAGCTATGGGTCTACAGGACCTTTATCTGTAATGGTATATTTCAAAGTTCTGATATTGACGGCAAAGGCTCTGTAAAAGGATGCATGAAGAGAGCGAGCTGCATTACCGTACTACATTACCCAACTGCCTTCGCTGCTATGTCATCCGGTGAACATGTTTGATCCCGCTAGGCCACCATACTTGTTGTGTTTTGTAGTGAAAGCAAAGATGGCGAACGAACTGGACAGAGTGCGAATCTCAGCTGCGGAACTCCGAGCTGAAGCGTCGAATGCAAATAATATTACCGATTATCAGAAAGGTGAGACGAAGTGAACCAGACACGAGGGAGGGACGCATTCGCGAAAAAGTAGATACGTTCAAGCAAAGAAGTTTCCCAAGTCAGCTGAAAGTAGCCTACGGAGTTGCTAAGTTTGTACCCAGCTAATGTTGTTAGCTAGCCAACTTAGCTATCTGTCTATTCTTTGGTCCCGCGCGGTTTGTTTTAAACGTCCCTTTCAACCGTAGTTTATGTACGACCGCTGTCAGGATTTAGCCCCGTTTTTAATATTCTTCGTGCCATTTCTTTGTTTACTCATTACACTTAACGCACATTAGTAGAAGGGATGTGTCATTAATATTCCGATGCAACGTTGAATTGCATTATGATCGACAAGCTCGACTCTTATCATCGTTAAACGTTAGTTAACGGTAGAGAACTTAGTTAACGGCAGCTAACCAATACAACTGTGCTTATATGTGTCTACATTTACAAAGCGCTTATTTAAAAACTCATCATAAATAGTAGTTTAAACGGTGATATGTGTTTCCTGTGTTGTGGGAAGTATTGCGGGTTTATTTGTTGCTGCACGGCTCTTATGTGTACTTTTTCAAATGTACTCAGAGAATGCTCTCCTGAAATTTATTGTTCGGTAGTTTGTCTGTTTTAAAAACGCTGTAAACCGGTTATCGTTTTCAAGTGTAGTTAATACAGTGGCTTTGTAGCGGGTGACGTTAGAATTAGCGTGTCAGTATAGGCGTGTCTGTTTTCATCCTCTGCTCTGATCTGAACATGTAAAATGCTAACATCTCCTTTGACTTGGTTAAAAATAAGACAAACTTAAATTTTTAGAGTTTACCTCTAACATAAAGGCTGGTGATATTCTTTATTTTTTCTTGTTGTCAGGAAATCCCCAGTAAGGAGCTGTGCAGCAGCCCTTTATTCTTGTCTAGAAACTATCAAAATCACATAAATTAGACACTGCTGCACTGGGTGAGATGGTCCTTAGGTTAGTCCATCCCCCTTCAGCTGTTGAAAATAGTCTTTACTGGGCCCTTTTTAGAATTTAAACTATGCATTTCTGGCTGTTTAAAAAAAAAAAAAAAAGATTTACTTCTTCAGTGGGAATTAATGGGCTTGGGGTTGAGCACCACAGATAGGGCTGAATATATGGCTGAAACAACAATAAAACCTGCTTGACTTGACTTGGGTAGTGAAGTTAGGAACTACTGATTGACAGTCTGAGGTATTGTTGTATGGGATTTCTTGATAAGAAGAGAAACAGAATATGTCTTGCACAGTTTTTAATTCCCATAATTACTCTGCTGTGTTACTGCCTGACTTTGACTTTCAGCATCTTAATTTCTTTTGGCTGTGTCCATTTCTTTCTCCAGAGGAGCAACACCTATCCAAGCAACATAAGAGGCGTGAAGGAAAGCGTCCTGATCTTCAGCGCTACCAGGCATTAGCTGGACATGGTCGGCGTCACCGTGACAGTGAGGAGGGTGAAACTGTTCAGAGTGATCCACCGGCAACTTATTTGCATGAGCATGAAAAACCATTGCAGAGTGAGAAAAAGGGTGTCTCTGAAAAAGTTTTAGAATGCATAGATGGTGGGACAGGCACCAACAAAAAAGAAGAAGACAGGATGAGAGGTGATGGTAGTAACAGTCAGAATTGTAAAATGGGTGGCCTCTCACAAGCTAAAACGGAAGCAAATGAAGAAAAAGGCTTTGTTGGAAATGACAGAGAACACCTGGAACCTGCTGGAGCTGCTAAACCGGCAAAGAAAGCCCGCAAACCTGACCGGGAAATTTATCAACCTGGGAGCCGGAGGAACATCCAGGGAAAGGACTGTGGAGTTGGAAGAGAGCAAGATAAACCTCCCCCAAGGAAGCATGAGCAGAAAACTGAACCAGAGTCCCAGCTGAATACAGGGGAAATGGAGGGTCTTAAAAAAACATCTACACAGAAGCGGGCTGGGAAAGGTAAAGAAGTAAAAGGTATACAGGAGAACTTAAAACTGTCAAAATCAAGTGAGACGAACAGAAAGCAAGGAAGCCAAGATGCTCAGAAACCTCCATTACCCTCTGATCCTTCGGTGGAGAAAATTACTAGTAAAGTAGAAAAACTCAGCATGAAAGAAAAGGGTAAAGTGGGATGTGAAGGCCAAGATGTTGATGAGTTAAGTTGCAGAAGAGGTGAGACAACTGATAAGGGAAGACAAGGCCAAGGGGGAGGGACAAAAGAGGAGGAAGAAAAGATAGAAAAGAAGAGGGAAAAGGGAAACCGCAGGAGGAGAGGAGGTGAGAAGGAAAAAGAGCGAAATCAGGACTTCAGGAGAGGAGAAGATGAAGCAAGTAGTGGAGGAAAAAGCGACCAGGGAAAGCTGAGAGGTGCAGAAGTGGATAGGGATAACAAACCAGGTAAGACAGGAGAGACGCACCAAGGCAAAGGGAGAGAAAATTGCAGAGAAAGCAGAAGAGGAGACAACAACAACAACCGGCCTAGAGAAGCTGAGAAAGATGGTAAGACAGAAAAAAATGTAGACAGGACTGCAGAAAGAATTGATAGAAACAAATCCAATGCAAATATCACAACACCATCCTCAAAACGATATTCCAAATCAGACATTCGGCGCTCACGGAATCGTACTTACAGCAGTAGCTCAGCCAGCAGTGTGACCAGCTTGGATGGTCCAGGACTAGGAATGGATGTGGAAAGTACCAAGTGGTCACGCTTGCAGCCGAAGCACAATAACAAAGAAGAGATGTCTAATAGTGGGCAAGGACGAAGGAGTCATTTACAAAGCTGGACAACGAATGGGGAGTCATCTACAGAATCACTGGAAGGGAGTGAGATGAGTGACATAGCAGAAGATAGAAGGAGGCGAAGAAGAGGAGGGGAGGAAGATCTAATTGCAGCGAGGCGGAGGGAAGAAAGGAACAGACCAAAGGGAAACAAAGGTGGAGGTCGAGGAATCCTCAGGGTTTCACTTGAAAAACATTCAAGTACCGTGTCACATAGTGGGGATGCACAACATTGCAAAAAAGGCTTGGTTCCTCGTGGCAGAGGTGGGGGTATTCTGGTGCTTCCAGCCCGCACGGACATATCTAATTCACCTGAGGTTGGCCAGAGGCTTCTTTTTGGTGGAATTAGGGGAGGAGCAGCTTCCAGTAGTAGAGGAGGCAGAGGAGGAGGAGTGAGACGACTCTGGGATCCCAACAACCCAGACCAGAAACCAGCTCTTACCAGCACCCATTCTTCCCAGCATAAATCTCACCAGCAGCCTATATATCTTCAGACAGGGACTGGATATGGGCAGCTTCACTTTCTGGACACGGACGATGAGGTAGCAGGCAGTCCTCCAGTCCAGCAGGGTGAGCACTTTCGATCTCAGCAGGCTGCTGCCATGGCCTACTACAAATTCCAAAACTCGGACAACCCCTACTGTTATCCCACACCCACCAGCAACCCACATAATCCCAGCACCACCACCGGCCAGCGCTATCCATATCCTTATCATATGGGGCCCTACCAAATGGCTCCCCCTAATGGTATGTACCCGGGCCCAGGTGTGGGTCAGTTCTGTGGGAATTACAGGGGAGCAGGTTATTCTCAGCCAGGAGCAGGAGGTGGTTTGACGTTTGAAGAGGTGGAGCAACAGGCCAGAGGGGAACTGGGAAGGCTTTTGAGGGCTGCAGATTCACAGGAGCTCCAGCTCAGTAACCTGCTGTCCAGGGACAGAGTGAGTGCTGAGGGACTGGATCGCATGGCCCAGCTCAGGTGAGGATTCAGAAGAAAAGATGTGTGTTAGTGGCATTTTTCTTTTTGTGTGTTTTATGTTTTACTCTTAGTTGGTCCTTGGAACTAATTAATATTACCCTCAACACAACTGAGCCAGAAGCCATATTGAAAAAGCACTGTCCTGTTTTGTCTTTTTTCTAGAGCTGACCTTTTGGGGCTATATGAGCAGGTCATCCTCACAGACATCGAATTCTCTGACTCTCAGAACGTGGATCAGGCTTTGTGGAAGAATGTCTTTTACCAGGTCATAGAGCGCTTCCGGCAGCTACTCAAGGACCCTGCTTATGACAACACCGCTCATATCAGGAACATGCTTCTCACTCAGCTTGATGAGGTAAGGAATGTGTGGAGAATTCAGATGGGGCAAGGTTTGACAAATTGAGGTTATTACACGGGGGGCAGATGGGATGTGCGTGTCTAGCATTGAAGATCTGTATTTAGGATTCATAGTCTTGTTTGAGACAGACGCTCACTAGCAGTCTCATTGGGCACTTTGTGGGGATATACAGTCCAGATTGTAAGTATTTGAACACTTGTGCATTTATACGTACATACATCTTCAGGTCCTGTGCTTCGGAACACTCAATTTGAAATAAAATAATGAGCACTACATTAAATTGACAAGTCTCATCTTCAATTTGAGTAGGTTTAAATCAACATAGAAAACTGTTTGGCAGATATTTGACCCATACTGCCCAAAGTTTAGGGGTTCAAAGGTAAGTAGTATAACATTCTTGACTTGCTGTGCAGTCGTAAAGGTTTATTTTTTATTGTAATTTTCCAGTTTATCTGTGCACGCCAACAACCTTGTTGCCTATGAAGCATCTTATAGCTTTAATTTCTTGTATGCCACAATAAATTCAGTCACTTCTTTTCTTAACGGTGATGCAACTTGTCCATTGTGATCATTGTGTGTGTTTCACAGGGAGCACTATTCTTTGATGCGCTGCTTCAGAAGCTGCAGACAGTGTACCACTTTAAGTTAGAGGATTACATGGATGGTATGGCTATCAGGGCTCGGCCATTACGCAAAACGGTACAGTATTATCCCTTTTTTTGTCAGTGTGTGTTCATGTGGGCATTTAATGTGTTCCAAGATCTATGTAATAGTAACACAGTATAATAAGTAATGTAGTAGCAGTCACAATTTCTAACAATAAAATTACTAGCAAGTACGTGTTTACTAGTTAACTGTATCTGTAATTATTTTCTAACTGAACTTGGTATGTAGTGATCTGTTGTGTTTCTGTCTTCTGCAGGTAAAGTATGCACTAATCAGTGCTCAGCGCTGTATGATTTGTCAGGGAGATATTGCACGTTACCGGGAACAAGCCAGTGACTCGGCCAATTACGGCAAGGCTCGCAGGTAGGCTGTAAGTCCAGGTGGTGTGAAATTTCTTAAACACATTCAAGAGAGTGTGTAGTAGCATTAAACATCTAAAAGCGGGTGGTCAGGACATCTCTGTTTGCTGTGGGACAATTTTATACCCTTTTAATTTCTCCCAGAGAACTTTTATGATTTAAAGTAAAAGCAGTATATTTCTCTGCTGATATCTCATGACAACAATTTTCCACTTCTTCTCAGCTGGTACCTGAAAGCCCAGCAGATTGCTCCCAAAAATGGACGACCATATAACCAGCTGGCCCTGCTGGCAGTCTATACAGTAAGTGATATATAATAAGTAAGTAGGAAAGGAAAGTTTAGAGTTGGGACTTAAGGAGTAAATGTTCTGTGTAGACATAATTAGATCACTGGAATGAAAGTAACTGGGTTTTGACTTTTTTATGACTGATTGTATTTCTCCTGGCATGTCCCTGGGATAATTGAAAGATACAACTAAACTTTGTGCAATGATCTGCTGGCATCCACCCCCAGTGTTTGGCTTTTTTGAAGGATATCTCCTTCCTCTTACTCTCATCCTACCTCTCTCACTTACAGAAGCGGAAGCTGGATGCTGTGTATTATTACATGCGCAGCTTGGCAGCTTCCAACCCCATCCTGACTGCAAAGGAAAGCCTGATGAGTCTGTTTGAAGAAGCTAAGCGTAAGGTCAGACACACACCATGGTCATTAACTTGTGCCAAATGATTGACCTTTTTCTTGGAACAAAGAAACGTCTGACGTCAGTGCACAGCCTTGACATTGATACACTCATAGAAAATAACTTAAAGTCAGAAACTTGGAAATGAACCACGATGGTTTGTTAGCAATGATGTTAGGGGACGTTAAGAAAAATATAATGACATAGACTCATTAGTGTGTTAAAGCAGTAATTTGCTTGATAAATTACCTTATTAGCATAACCGGTTAAGTTTACCATAATCTGGTGATTATGCTGAGACCTGAGGCAGCGCAAGTGCTTCTTGTTTACAGATTTTGTTCTTGTAGGCAGAGCAGCTTGAGCGAAGGAGGAGGCAGGAGCATGAAGGAGGCTCCAGGGGTCCAGCAGTAAGAGGAAGAGGAAGAGGGGAAGAGGGAGCACGTGTGGAGATTTGGATTCGTCCCAGCGGACAAGCAGCAACCCCATCCTCACAGCGAGGAGGTAGTGAGTCCAGCAGAGACTCTGAACAGGATGGAGAGCTGGGTAGTCTCAGCGCTAGTGACGTAAGATCCCTTTCTTCCTGTCTCTCTCTTTCTCATACACACACATCAAATCTCATGTGCTATACATATGTCTCATATGCCTGTTCATTAAGGACACTCCAACTGCGTGTGCATATTTTTTATGTTAGTTATATAGAGTTTTTGTTCTTTATATCTCTCTGTTTTATGGAGTTTCATTTTCCCTCTCCTCTTCAGCATCTAATTAATTATTGCTTTCCATTTTTCTTCTCATTCAGTGTGTCCTCTAAATTAATTTCCTTTGACTCTTTGACTCTCATTTATTCCCTCTGTCGTCATTTCGTTATTGCTTTTTACAATATTAATTTAGAGATATTGAAGTTTTTTTATTTTTAATAAATGTTTTCACTTCGTGATTATGTGCTGAGTGTAGATGATGCGCAAAAATGGCAATTTTATCCACTTCCAATTAATTCTACAAAACAATAAAGTGTGCATAAAGTGAAGGGGTCTGAACGCTTTCTGAAGTCGCTATATAGCTTTTCCAGCAGGTCCTAGGTCTTTTTGGGGATGTCTTCTTAAGTGTATGGTACAGGGCCCTCACCAAAGGGAGGTGCTCAGGTGGCATCCAACCATATCAGATATCAGATACAAGCTAGATGCAAATCAGCTCATGTGTTTAATCTGTGGTTTAAGCTGTAGGGATTCTGATGTGATTCATTATTGACCAGTACACAGGATTCCCAGTGTTTATATGAAACATAGCTGAAATGCGGGAAGTGACTTTAGGCTATTTCCATTTTACTTTGTTCCTGAGAAATTAGTTTTGTTTCTCTACAGTGCACTCTCTGTTCACTGTTTGTCATTGTATTCTATTTGGAGAGGCATCTGTATGTGTATCCTCTTTGCTAACTTGCTAACCTTCAGTCCATTTCCTCCCACCTCTATTGTTCAAAATCCCGGGTGCATTCAAATGGTGACGTCAGCTCCAAACCTCTCCATGTACTTTGTCTCTGTATGAAGATGTTTTCTTGTCATGTGCTTGTAGGCCAAAGATTAGTAATACTTTTCTTCTTTTGACCTTCTCTTATTTTTCTCCAGCTAAACAAGAGATTTATTCTGAGTTTCCTGCATGCACATGGAAAGCTCTTCACTAAAGTGGGGTGAGTGGTGTCTCATATATTCCTGCTCTTATATTCACAGACTGAATGAGTTTGAAGGACTGAAAATACAATCTAAAAAATGTATGGTTATGTGTGCCTTTGTCTGTTTTTCTGTATTTTTATGAACATGTTTTCATAAAAATATGCAGCATGGAGTCATTCCCTGGAGTGGCAAGCCGTGTTCTGCAGGAGTTCAGGACACTGCTCCAGCATGGCCCCTCCCTACTGGGCAGCACACACATGCTTCAGATCATCACCATCAACATGTTCACGATACACAATGCCCACAGCAGAGGTAATGCTGCACACACCCACACCTATAATTATTAAACAACAAACATTGCTTCAAAGCCTTATTGCAGTGTGTTTATCTGCAAAATTAATACAAATGCATGGCTAGTGAACATCCTATTTTTATGTTGGTTATTTGCGTGGACTTCATTTATTGCAAAATTTTGGTTTGAAAAATGCTTCCGTTTAAGAAAAACATGTTAACTTGTTGGCATGTTTAAACTTAAAGAGCTTCAGAGTTGTTAACAGCAGACTTGACTTAATCTCATCGTCTCACATACAAGTTCTTTATTATGCAATAAAGAATCCCATTCTTTTTTGTTCAGTTAGAAAATGAACACACGGGCTGGAGCAGTGCACAAGTAACTGGTAATATTGATACAAAGAGTGTTGAAGAAATACTTTCTCTCGTCTCTGTTTGTCAGGTGAAGAAGGAGAAGTGCGCTCTGTTTTACAAGACCAAAGCACTGCCCTGGGTCTCGGCATGTTTGCACTACTGGTGCAGCGCTGCACAGAGCTGCTCAGAGATACTCCTGCAGGTACACGCACACTAAGCTCTACATGCATTGGATCAGCAGCATTTATTAAAGTTGCCCTACGCTCATATGTAAATCAGGTGCTTTGAAATTAAGGTCAACATTAGTATTAGGTTCTTTTCATCTGTATCATATGAACAGTTAGAGGAGCGTACAGTGTATTTGCTCCTGCTTCGGTGTTCCTGTTTCACACATAATGGGAGTTTATTTGTTTTGATTTTTTTGACTCTCAACAATTACATGTATTTGAAAAGTGTCTCCTCTGTTTCTCTTTCAGAACCAGTCCCCATGGCAGATGGAGAGGAGGACAGTAAAGGGGAGGAGCTGGACGGTATGGTGAGGGTCTCTGCCTTCCCACTGGACCTTAGAGAACTACTGCCAAGCATCAAGGTCTGGTCTGACTGGATGTTGGGACACCCAGACCAGTGGAACCCACCACCATGCAGTATAGAGTAAGTACTTAAAACCTGCAATAACTTGCTTCACATGGTAGTTCTTTAAAACACTCATGCCTCACCATCACTTGTGGCCTTTCCTCACTATCAAGTTGCAGCCCTGATGTTTGGCAGTGCCTGGCTGACCTGTGTAACGTGCTGGCACGTGTGGACCACGGGGAAGTGCCGCTTTACAAAGTCGACTCTGAAGAAGGCGAGGGAGACGAGGAGTTGACTGTGCTGCAGTTGAAGGAAGACAGGCTGCTTGCTGGTTTTGTACCACTGCTGGCTGCACCGCAGGAGCCGTGTTACACTGACAGACACACTGACATGGTTAGAGGAAGGCAAAGCTGTATTTCATTATGCTGTAACACTCCATGCCCTGGTACATACTTCTTCTCCTGTAGAATTACTGATTGTCCTGTACCCCTATTCATCGTCTTTCTGTTCTCATTCACGTCCTCTTTCCTCAGGCAATAGCAGCAGATTGTAAGAGAGTGACGGTGCTGAAGTACTTTCTGGAGGCTTTGTGTGGACAGGAAGAGCCTCTGCTGGCCTTCAAGGGAGGCAAATACGTCTCTGTGGCAACTTCTCCTTCACCTAACCACTCAGTGGATTCAAGGAGCAGGCAGGATTCTTTAACAAAGAAAGAGGTGACTGTTTTTCTCCTCCTTTCCTTCTTTCCTTCTAATAACCCTCCTCCCTCAGCTCCCTCTGTTGTTTTCATCTCTGATTGCGCTCATTTCTTTCAAAATTTGGCCTACTCCTACTTATGTAAATGCTAAAATTAAAATTTCGTTACAGTTCACCAGAGACTGTTGAAAGTTGCGGACACGAAATTGCTGAAAACATGCCTTGTCTTTGCATGTCTGTTTGGCAGGCTGATGATGTCATAGTCGAGGCAGAGTCATCTTTCTCTGCATCAGAAGAAGAGGAGGACGCAGAGGAGGCGGGAGACAGCGAGAATGACATCAGACAGCTGAAGGCTCGCCGCCACGCTCTCGCCAACAAACTGGCACAGCAACAGAAGCGCAGGGATAAAATACAGGTAAAACTGACATATACATACTTACCTAACATTAGTTATTTAAATAAGAAAATAAACTGTTATGGTAATTGTGTTTGACATTTTATAGGTTAAGAAAATAATAAAACAAGATCAAAAATGACATGCTCTGCATAGATATACCTCATTTATTTCTATTAAACAAATGTTACTCCTTCCTCGTGGGCTAATGTTGAAATGCTCAGATTTTCATTGTGTGAACGGCAAAACCATTTCAGGTGATATGGAGAAGATAGATGTAGAGATTTTCTTTCTTTCTAGTCATTCTTGTGCCTGAAGTATCAGTTGAATAGGACAGGTGTATACGGTCAATTCATGTTGTGGCAGAGTTGAATTTCACATCATATTTAATGTGTGTGTGTCCCAGGCGGTGCTGCAGACAGGCGGGCAGTTGGAGCTGGAAGTGAGGCCTCTGTTCTTGGTTCCGGATACCAATGGATTCATTGATCACTTGGAAGGACTGAAGAAACTTCTTCTGTGTGGAACATACATTATAGTCGTGCCACTTATTGGTAAGACTGAAAGACAGAAACATAGAAAAGAGGAACAATTAAATAAAGACGCTCTTTAGTAAGAGGACTGAAAAAGAATTAAATGTTTGGTGGTGTGACATGTTAAAAATGATAAGAATTCCCCATGTGTCTGGCGTTTAGTGGAGGAGCAGGAAGTGTTTGTTTATGTTTACTTATGGTTGTATGTTCCCTCTCTCTCTCAGTGATTACAGAGTTGGATGGCTTGGCTAAAGGCCAGGACAACTTTGGAGGTGGAGTGGGGTCCGGGGGACGCAACTCTGGCAGTCGTGGCAACTATAATGTGAGTGCTGCCCATGTGAAGTCCGTGCAGGAGAAGGCCCGGTTGGCAGTGGTTTTCTTAGAGAAAGGCTTTGAAGCCAGGGAACCGTGCCTCAGAGCCCTGACAAGCAGAGGAAATCAGCTCGAGTCTATTGCCTTCCGCAGTGAAGACACCTCTGGACAGCAGGTGAGAGCCCAAATGAATCTAGTGTTGTTTAATTTTTTTATTTTGTTTTATTACCTTTTGGTCATTTGGTGACAGATTGTACTGTCAAATAAGACTGTTTCTTTTGCTGGGAAGCAGTAACTTAGTTTTCTGTTCTTCTTCAGGGTAACAATGATGATGTGATTCTGTCTTGCTGTCTCCACTACTGCAAAGACAAGGCAAAAGATTTCATGCCTGATCAGAGAAGTATGTATAACTGACTCATTCTTTCTCTGTTAGTGTGTTAGTGTTCATATTCCCATTTATCTCTTACTATTCTCTTACTCCCCCACCCCATCCCCCCCCCCCCCCCCCCCCCCGAACACAGATGGGACAGTGAGACTCCAAAGAGAGGTAGTACTCCTTACAGATGACCGTAACCTGCGCGTCAAAGCTTTGACCCGCAACGTCCCAGTCCGAGACATCCCTGCATTCCTCAGCTGGGCCAAAGTGGGCTGAACCAAGCTAAGCTGGAATCAAAAGAGCCCAACTGCTGAAGCCTGCTTGCCACTCAGCCAGAAGAGAAAACACACTTTGGCAGAGGAAGAAGGGGAGGAGTTAAGAGGGGAGAGGAAATAAAAAAGAAAGTGAAGAACCACTACTTAAGAAATACAAGCAAATGTAGTAAGAACAGGGTGGTTTCAACTAGCTTTTCCCTCTTGTGATGGAGTGTGTGTGTGTATGTATGTGTTAAGATCAGCGAGCTTCCCCAGAAAGAGACAGGGAGACTTGATAAGTCTCAGGAAGGCTGGACTAGAAGGGAGGAAGGAGGTAAAAATGTAGTGGTGTGATTTGGAAGTTGTCTAGTCCAGCCTCAAGCCTCTGCGCCTAGTTAGTGAGTGTGTACTCTGCAGGCAGTATTAAAATTTGAGGCTGATGATAGAATGGACCACGGAGTGTGTTTATGGTCATTTAATTGATTAAAGACATCAGTACTGAAGGCCTTAATTGGCACTTCTACACTCTTCTGATGGCCCGGTCTTATAGACTGCTGTGGCCTCTACAGCAGAGCTGAGGGAAAAGATGGAGAAGAGGAGCACAGCTGGAGGGTCTGTGTCAGTACAGTAAAAAGTGGTTGATAGTAAGTGAGGGTTAATCAAGAGCCCTCGTGCAACCTCAGCACCACCAAGGAATTGCAAGCAGGTATGGTATTTCCTGCCAACCCAGGAAGTGCCTTATTCCTGTTTGGTAACTTGGTTGTTCCTCCAGCTCAAAGCTAACATTAAGTTTGGGTATTGTGAGAGTTTTTAAAAAGTCAGCAACAACAAAAAAAAGATTGGTTTATTTTTATTTTTTTTATTTTTTGTTTTTTGACTTATATTTTAGCTCATGTGTAAAAAGTTTTTCCTTTGTGGAGGCTATTTTTCCATTTTAAAAACTCTATAATAAGCATCTGCAAAGTTTTCCAGGATGAATCACAATTTATTGATTCCAGGGTTTATTAATCAGATCTGGGTGGAAATTAATTTGTAAGGAATAATTAACTTGTGTGTTTGAAGATTATAACGTGTGAGAATTGGTATATCAAGACTAGTCAGTTGGTTTGTTGGTTTTCAGTTCTATAAAATTACGCAACATTGACTAACTTTATGGGATTTTGTCCTTCGAGCAAAAAAAAAAAACCATCTATCACCTAAAACAGTATGAAACAAAAATTTGCAAATACATTTTGACACAGGTCTCCTTTAGACAGCAGCAGTGTTAGGAGATGACTGTGGCTTTGCAGATACTTCATTATGGAGTACCACTGGTGTATCAGTCTTTCTTTTCTGGTGTTCAGTTCATATCACCACAGCAGTTTACCTTCCCATGAAATTATTTTAATCACCATTACCCATGTTTCTCTTCAGCATTACTGTTTTTTCCCAGGTCAGGTATCACCTTTTCTGGAGTTGAAATAAAATACATGTGGTATAAGACCACAAATTACAGCTTGTAAAATTACCACCGAGTTCAAACAACACCTCACTGACGCATCTTCAGCAAACACTGAACACAAAGGTAGTGTTTGTGTTTGCGATTTTGCTTGCTCTCCATTGCTTCGGGAGAAGGTTTTGTCAGTGTATATTTCTGTGTGCTTTTGAGATTGTCTGGATGCTCAAAATAGGTATAATCTACACCTCTGTCTTCTGTCATGTTATATCATACACAATTCATTATTCACTCACCGCAGTTTGATCACATGACTTTAAAATAATACTGCACTGTATGTAGAAGTGGCTATCCAACTTACTCTTTGTCCTGTACCTTTTCAGCTGCGCTCGTACAACTACCGTCAGCAGTTGATATTTCTGTATTTGTGTAAACTGTCAGGCAGGTTTATTAATTTTTTTTAGCGCTTCTGTGGCTTCTGTTCAGTGGCACTGCTTCAGTGTTTTAGTGTCTGAGCAAATGTAGTGAATACATCATCTACATAGCACAAATGACTTTTTCATCATCCATCATTAAAAATGTTTTGAAGGCATTGTTTTACCTCATTAATGTGCAAATGAACAGCTGACATTTGGATTTGTAATAACAGGAAAGGCACAGATGTTACTAAAACATGCGTGATGCCTCTTATAAGATAAGATAAAACTTTATTGATCCCACAGTGGGGAAATTCACTTGTTAGGCAGCTCGCAAGCAAAACAGGAGAAAAAAAGACCAGTAAAAACTGGCTATATACAAATGTCATTATTCAAGTGTCCCAGTAAGCCTTGACTGTGACAGTAAGTCACCATGCACATTACCAGGAACCTGAAACCAAAGCAGCTAAATGGAACTTAATTTAGTTATTTTCCCTCTGTAGCATGTCAGAGTATCTGCTGTGGAGAAGGCCTATAGCTGTGTTGCACTGACAGATTTTCTTAATATTCATTTCATCTTAAACCTTAAATAAGAAATGTACACAGCTCAGAGGCCATATATTGTTATGTGTATTTAATCACAAAATGAAACACTGGATTATAACAAAAAAAAATGGACAGAGTTGAAATATTTGTGAGACATGTATTATATAACTCAAAGATTAATTTACTCCATGCACAGTCAAATGTAATAGAATCTATTCATAAACCCAATCAAAATTATTACACTAAATAAGACACATAATGCATACACCATAAAACCATATTAAATGAAAAAAGTTATAACTAAATCACTTACAAACCAAAACCTTTACATGTCTGCCCTCATGTGGTAGTTGAAGATTACACAGGTGAAAGTGATGGAACCAAGAAAGCAGCATTAAGTTTTTCTGTTGCACTTTAACGCAGGGAATGTCTTGATAAATTCACTAGACATGACAAACATGAAGAACCATAATAAGTATAAATCAACCATAATGAAATGATCAAGGAGACATCTGTACATTCTGTTAAAAACAAAAGTTTAATGATCATTGGGTTCAATGATCATTATCTAGACAGGCGTCGAAAGATTGAATTGTTCTAGTTCAGTCCTGACATTCTATTTTTAGGGCTGACATATGGTGAAATTTCAAACTCCCAGTGATAATAAAGACCAAGGCCCACAGAGTCAGTGCACTCTGTAGTACCAGAGTACTACAGAGTGCATGGAAGCTTGCATGGAAGCTTCCAACTATTTGCTTTTACATGATATAACTCACTCTTCTATAACAAGCAGCTTTTTGTGAACGTGCATCTTCATAAAGCATGAGAGGGACAGATGCTTCTTCAGCATGAAACATCTATAGACAAGAACATCACAAATATGTTCAGTCGTAGTTTGAAATAACATCAGTATCTGTGGTTAAACTCAGAGGGATTCAGTATTTACACTATATATACACATGTATGTGTGCGTGTGTGTCAGGGACACAAAGTTCTGCAGCCTATCCATCCATATCATTTGCTTCAGTATACTTCTGTGCCTGGATACAGACCACACAGGCAGGACCTGATTCCCATCATCATGACAACAGGGCGACCAAGCAACCAATCAAAGCCCTCGGAGCCCTGTTCTGTAAGCTGATTGGTTTCTCAACCTGCAGCCTGTTGTGGAATGCCCATCTTTAACCTCTCTGCTGCCATGCACATTGCACAGGCTACATCCTACATTTTTCTCAATGCAGATTACAGCTACGTGTGTAATCCTCCTCTGAGATATTATGTCATGCTTATGCTGATGTGATTTTAAGTTGTTTTGCAGGCGATGACTGGAACATCTGAATGAAATCTATTTTTGTGAATATAGATTAAACAGAAGCTTTTGTTTCACAAATGGTTGCTTATGGTTCTCTCATGTAAACATAACATGTTTTTTTTTTTTTTTAAAAGGGGCCATGTCGGAAATGGAAACATCCATAGTGCTCCAGTGAACTTGTGGTACCTGGCAAACTGTTTGGAGGCTGAGCACAGAAGCATTGAGCCCCTACTGAATTCACTGTATGTATGACTGATCATCTGGCATCTGCTCTATACTTTACTGTTTAACCACATTTCATATTATGTGTGTAGTACTAAGTCATTTCATTCTACAAGGTGCTGTACACACCACATGGTTTCACCTCACGGAGTGTAAACTGACAGTTCATTCATAGTACATGTCTAGACTGCATTGTTTAGTTTAGACTATTATTGCTTACTAGAGTAAATTATGCTGTCCTGGTGTGAAACCCACTCTTCTCAACACAGAAGGGGAAAGGTCTGATGAAGTTCACAGCGTGGTCCCTGGACAGTCAAATGCTTGTTGAACCTTGACCATCTTTCCTGACATCTTGAGGTCTGCTATTGGTCTAGGATATATACAACAGTTTTTTTTTTTAATATTGTCAGTGAGTTAACGACGGGCTATTTATAGTAGAGGCAGATTAAGACTGAAACTGTTAATCAGGTTAAGCTCAGTGACTGAAAGTTTATAAGTCCAAATACACACACACGGGGGGAAGAGACAGAGGAACCTCCAAGGCTTGGTTATCCCCCCCTGTAAAATGAGCCAGGACTCATGTTGTGTTGACAGTCATTATGTGTATGGCTTTCTCCAGCAAGACCACACACCCATGCTTGCAGTTGCTGGATTGCACAGCAGGCCCAAACTCAGAGATTAGAGAGAGAGGGGGGTGGGCACAGTTACCCTGTAGGGTGCAGCTGGACAGCATCAACAAGACTCTCCTCTCCCAAAACTGTCACACGTGTACTCTCGTCTCCGCTAAAGCTGACTGCACCTATCCGGCTCTGTGCTGGTCGATTCATTTGCTCCTTGATTCCTTCACGGTGGAAGGGAGGCGATTCTCCTCGCCGCCATTTTTAGGGAACTGCCTATCGAAAAGAGAAACTTTGCTAGCCAATGCCTAACGTTAGCTAGCTAGCTAGCTAGGTGGCCAGTAGCCTGCCAGCTTGCCAGTCCGACAGTTATCGCTTGACAGCACCTTGCCTCACGCTAAATTATTCTCGCCACCGGCCAGTAGACTTGACTAAAACGGTTATTGCTAAAGTGAAGATTAAGATAGACTTGAAGTCAGCGTGATCGTCTATATAGGGTTGGGCAGTTGTGCAGTTAGATTAGCGAATTAGCACTGCTAACTTATTAGCTAGCGAATTCACACTTGGATTTCTGTGGACTGCATTGGATCGTCTGTGATTTGGCGTCCGTCGCTTTACTCTGCCGTGTTCAGGGTGACTGGATTAAGCAGCCGCTTATACCCCACTTCTCAACCTGTGTGGATTCATTTTGACGAGGTGAGTTGGTCGCTAACTTTAGCTTTGTGCTAACTAACGATGGGACATGTTAGATTTGTTCTCTGCTACATGCAGCAATTTAGCTTGATTTCAACATAGGTTAGCTCCCGAGCTACCTAGCTAGATTGGTTGCTATTCGCCAGCTAACCAAAAGTTGCTGTCACAACTTGTATGGTCTGTCGCATCGATAGATTTTAGTCTGCCTTGCTGTGCAACTGAAGTCATTCCTTGTCAGCACAAGGGTGTTTTTTCTGTGTGTCAGTGTAACACAGAAGTAAATGATATCAGTGTACGGGGAGCGGGGCTAGCGAGCTAAATTTGCGAGTGATTAGGTTTGTTGTAAATAGTGGGAACAGATTGCTTTACCTATGAAGCGTTAGCTTGCTACGTTAGCTTGCTAATCCGCTTTATGCAACTATCGTTGCAAGCAGTGCCACTCCCTCGTTTTTGTTTTTGTCTACTGTGGCTGTGCGTGAAGTGAAACTCGGTATTGGAGATCTCTGTTTTGGAAGTTTGCTTATCTGCAAGGGACATCACGAGTCACATACTGTCTGAATAGCTTGCCGTGTGACGGTAGGTGACATTGGTCAAGCCTCTTTCTGTGTCTGTGGCACGTACACGTCCTGGCATTGTGTTTACAGGCAGCATTAGCCAGGAGAATCTGACAAATCATTGCTGTCGAGTGAGCCTGCCGTGTGTAAGCGACAACCAGAGCTCGCATCCGTCGGCCGCGGATGGCTGTTTTTGTGCACTGACGTGAGTCGCATTCCTCAGTTTTCTGTGTTGATATTGCGTAACACTGGCTATCACTCAGCAAGCTACTCTCCTGCTGGGCTTATCTGTGACTCCGCCGCTCAACTTATGTATGACAGTGGATCATCGACACGAGAATTTAACATAGCTGGCTAAATCACGCATAACGTCTGTGTTGTGACATCAGGTTTACCATTCATCTAACCAAGGTGTTGGGCTCTTTTGATGTGATCTGTCAGATCTCATGTCCAGGGCTTGATGGGCAATGTGGACAAACACCTACACATGATTTAGGTGCCATATATGCTGGCTCTCCTTGTCAATAAGCACTGCAGTATGAGCAATCCACCTATCATTGTTGGTGTCTTTAGACTGTGTTGAACAGACTGCCCATGTTATAAATGCAGCCTATGGGCTACAGCTGAAAGGCAGGTACAACTTGTTCTCTTGCACTCTCATCACAGATTTCTGCTAGGCTACTTGTCCCTGCTTTCCTATATTCTCTGTGACCTGTGCTGATCTGCACACCTGTCATTTGTTCATTTATGTCTCTGCATGCTTGTCAGAACAACATTGCATTCACAGGCAGGAACAGCTCCCCTTGTTTACTTTCAAGGACTTGCTGCTAGCTGATGGTGAGAGGTACGCAGCTGTTGTTAAGTGTGAACATCTCGATGTAGGAGAAGCCTTTGCAAAGTTGTGCTTTCTTGTGTGTCAGTGTTATATGAGGGGGTGCTGAATATGGGCACACTGCATAATGGATTTAAGTGTCTCCCAGGAAAAATGGATTAGACGCTGGAGCAAAGCCTGCCCTGTTTGCTGAAGTCTAGATCCACGTCAGTCAGTGACAGCCAGCCACTGCAGAACAAGTCCTGGGTCCCCAATGATGTACAGCACTTTTATTATATTAAATCTCTTTGTTTTTAGCTGACAAAAATTATGGTTAATCAAATGACAGTGATCCTTAGGTTTTAGGTGTGTTGACTAACCTGACTAAATAACCATCTTCAGTGACATGGCAGTTCAAAAAAGAGAGGTATTTAAAGTTATTGTCTTATTTATTAAAAAGAACTCCTAAGCTCCTGCTCAGGGTGTTTGAGGCTGGCTGCTGAACATTTGGAAACCAACAGCATATTTGATGAGTCAGACTGAGAGCAAGAAGAAAATATTTTTTCTAGGTGATGGACAGAGGACACACTGTACAAACAAAAATATATCAATTGTGAGGGTCTGCCGTTTTTTGTAATTAAAGGGTGCAAATTAACTTTTCAATCAGTTGATATTCATCAGGTTCAGCCTCAAATTTTATACATGTTTGCTGATTAACTCAAGGTTTAAACAGTCTAAATGATTCTGTCTAGTCAAGTCTGTCTGTCTGTCCAAGTACATCCAGATTCTGTCTTACATCCAGTAGTGCTTCCCTCAGATTTGGCAAACCACAATCACTGAGATGTCTTAGGGTGTTTGGATCCCTGTAGGTCTTGTTAAAGGTGGCACAGAGAATCGCTGTCTTTTCACTCAAGTGCCACTTGTTCAGAGGAAACTTGGTAAGTTGTTGATGCTCGTGACATTTGTCCCAACAGGAAGAGTGTAAATGGAGCTCAGAGAGAAATGGGATGGGTCAAATCCTCTTAGTGTTTGGTCACTCCATTCCTCTCCTCTGTCACCATCATCTCTGTAGCACCACAAATCGAGATGTGTTGTTGACATTGGGGTAGCTACAGAGCTTTCACTTCCTCCACTCAGCGAAAGCCACAATCTGTAATCAGACTGGGAAGCAGGAGCATGGACACCCCATCCTCCATCTTGGGGGATAGAAACGTAGTGTGTAAGCCATTTGAACAACAGCTCACATGTAGGTCATGAAATCAACATTGTTTTCGAACAAACAGCTGCGATGTTGTTTTTATTGAGAATGATTGATGATCTTAATGTGGGGATACACCTAACCCTTCTTTCCTCTTCTGATAACAAATCCAATATCTAAACTCACTGTACTGATCAGAGAGGAGATGATGTTCTTTTTGGCTTGTGAACATTTTAATTGCATTGTTGTTTATAAACTTGCACTGTTAGAATTTTACATCTTAGAGACTAGAAGGATTTTATGTGGACCAGTTACATCTGACTAATACATAATCATTTAATAAGATGTGTCAGCCCATTGCATTCCTACTTTAATTATTCAGCAATACATCACTGAGCATCTTGCCGACATTTTGAAACTATATGAATGAAAGTATATATTTATGAGGCATATTTTCTATAAAGTAAATCAAAATGACAGCCGAGTTCTCACAGTTCTATAAAAAAAAAACAGTTTAAAGGTCCTGCACATCCACACAAGTGATTTCAGATATTCTGGATGTTTAGGTTTTGCTTCAGGTTTGCTTTTAAAGTTGAAGCTTGTGTGCAACAAAACCGGAAGAGTCAGAGAGATGTTAATCAAGTACAGTAT
Organism: Toxotes jaculatrix; assembly: GCF_017976425.1. Taxonomy (NCBI): domain Eukaryota; kingdom Metazoa; phylum Chordata; class Actinopteri; family Toxotidae; genus Toxotes; species Toxotes jaculatrix. The sequence continues at coordinate 20,105,895 of NC_054405.1, read as the reverse complement.
TCACAGAGGAGGTATAATTAGCCGAAATGTCTAGGTAGTTTAAAAAAAAAATACAGATGTAGTTGTACCATGGATGTTTAGGGATTCTGAGTAATTTAATCTGTCAATCTGTTTATTGTGGTGGCCGGCAGAGCTCAGCATTTTTTGGAGGAATGATAACCCTTCTAATTTTAGGATTCTCTTTAACCCAGTATTGCAGTTTTACTAGTAGTCATATCAGTGTAATTACAGCTAGCTGAAATAAGATATTTAGTTAAAAAAAACATGTAGCATTGGAATCTAATAAATGATGGTAACTGTATTTGTATTATTGTAAATAGCAAAAATGTAAATTATAATGGGTGGATAGATGTCTTTAAGCTGGGTTTTCATTGGCTTTTCATGAAATTCTTTTGTATTTCTTTCCCATCTTTTCTCTGCATTTCGATAAACCAGCAGACAGCAGGATTGCTCTAGGGTTGCTCCTCTGTAGCTGACCCTGTGCTGTGCAGCTAAGAGAGTTTCACTATGGAGATCAATAAAGTATTTGATTATTTATTATCCCTCTCCATTTCTCTCGCTCTTCCTCTCCGTGACACCCTTTGCTACTCAGCCTTGTGTATTGGTTGCCTCTTTATTTGGCTTCTTGGTGAGTTTTACTGTGCAGAGGAAATCAATTGACATAATACATCAAGACCGAGTCCATTTTCTCAAGCAGTAAAGCAAAACAACTTCCGTTGCATTTCTTGAACACACTGTTCTTTGTGATAATGCGTGTGCACGCACGTCTTGCAGTCGAGTCCATCTCTTCCAGATTTAGTCTTGTGACTTAGTGTTTGGTGCTCTGTTGCCTGTGTGTTTGTGTGAGAGAGAGAGAGAGAGAGAGAGAGAGAGAGAGAGAGAGAGAGAGAGAGAGAGAGAGAGAAAAAGCACCCAAGATAAATACTTGATTGTATTTGTGTTTTGATTTATACATATTAGATGACTGAGTCAATTAGAAATATGCAAACAGTTCACCTTAAGTAAAGTCTAGTCTAGTTTAATTCTTCTTAGTGTAAAAGAATGAAGAGCTGGTAGTAGTCCACTCTTTCATACTAATAAAGTCACTTTTTTTCAAATGTTTTTTATATTTTTTTTCACCCTGGGGGGGTTCACAGTCAGTACAACATCTGAGTGCAACTAAAGTTGATTAGATCCTCTTCAGACAAAGGTGTAAATAATAAACTTATTATTGCTGCATTGTATTGAAATAAATGCTGGAACTGAGCCATCATTAATGTCGTTAGCTCCACCTGTGCTTTTCCTGCTTTGACAGGTCAGGATGTCTGCTGTGAAAAAGACCTATGAAGAACAGTTTATTTGGGAACAATAAAGAAACAACAGTCAATCAAGATCCAGGTTAGCAGCATTTATTCAGAAATATAACAAATATGTGAAGCAAAAGATGAACAAACATCAGTGATGTTCATTAAGCAAATACATTAGTCAAATTCAGACTATGACGAAACATATCTTGCTCTCAGCTTCGATTGTCCGGAAAGAAGGACAGCGTTGTCTTTTTTGTACGAAGTTGATGTTGAATTGTTGGCGAACCAACCAATCACCAACCACCTGGTGATTATATAGTGTATTAATAATGTTCTGTTGTTGTTGTTGTTGCTGATGTTGATGCTTTGTCAGTATATCAGGCTAATTTGGGTGGCAAGACAGTCAGTATTGTCTATGCTAGGAAATTAATCATTTAGGGTATGGCAGCAATTTTTACTTTGTCAACACTGCTTCTCAGCCTTTCTGCCTTTCACACAAAAATACCAAAACCTCAACCCACTGTACATTTACAATCAAGTCTCTCTCTCTCACACACTCAGACGCAGATGGGTCTGTCTGTTCATATACTAAATGTCACATTTTTCTGTGTTCACCATTAATCTTATAGCTTTAATCCATAATTTCTTTAAAAACTAATGTATCACTCTTGCCTCTTGCCTGCATGGTCTATTGTGGTAAAACATAGAATAGAGAATTGTCCTGCTAGAACACATATATTGTTTCCCAACACTCAGTCAGATCAGATGTCTTTATAGAACAAGTCAGTGCTTTGCCTGTCACCAACTCAATAGAGCAGCAACATTCCTACACCCGAATATTCATGCACCATTGCAGTAACCTGCCCTGCTTCCTGAAAGCACCTGTAAAGCTTAAAATTAGATTTTTTAGTGCTTCTTTTTGTCTTTAAAAGTGAAAGTTTGGAGGTGTTTGAACATGTGTAGCAGCCAAGACATGTTGCAAGTATTATTACAAAATTAGACAAAATATGAATGATTCACTGTTCACTAGTATCCAGCATAAAAAGACTGGACTCAAGTTTTTTTTTTCTCAGCAGCAGTTTTTTAGCTTATTTCCTCTTAGATATTTGTCCTTGAGGGCTGTATATCTTAGAATAAGAGTTTCACTCTTGTGTTGTTGTTTTTTTTTTCAGTCAGCTGGATAGCCTTTTCAGCAGGACAAACCTTGTGACATTCAGCCATCATTGTGGTTTTGGTACAGCAGACTGCCAGGCTGTACTGATAACTATAGCTGGCTAGGTTAGCGGTGCAGCCAACCCAAAGATAAGCTGAAAGGAGGACAGTAGCGGTTCACCCACAGACTGTGTCTGTAATGATATCCATGTGGTGTTTGGGTATGGAAGGGGTTGTTGCCAATTTCAGATTGGCTGAAGAAAAGACATGGAGATGAGGTTAAAAACGGGTGGAGTAATTCTTTGGGGCTGCGTGTTGCTGGCAGTCTTTTGATTGTACTTTGGACTGGACAAGAGTGTTTGTGCATTTCCTGTTTTCTCTTCAGGTGTACTCCCTGTTAGGTACTAAGACAGGAGTTTTTTTCAAAGATTTTGTATAGACTGGCCACATTGTGAGGTGCATTTGACTGAGGCCCCTCAACCCTCAGCGGCTAGAGTGGAGATGCTGAGTAACCAACAGATCAGAGCGGTTATATTAGACAGCTTCCAGGCTTGAATGTTCATATCATATGTATATGATAAACAACACACTAAGCATACAAATTAGGTGTGTTTAACATCAAGCCACTCATTCACATAACACAGTTTGGATTTTGTTGCGCAGCTGTGTGTGAGGCAATTGATGAAATTTTAAGATAAAAATGTATAGTAAGAGAGCAAGGGATACTGTGGGTCTGTAAGCAAGGCAAATTGGATGATTTGTGAAAATAAGTAAATACAACCCCTGCCATAAGCAGACATTAAAGAATGAGCATTTCAGTTCAAATGTTGAAGCACTGTTACTTGTTGTTTCATGAACTTAAAAAATAGAAAAAAAATTAAGCAGTTGTTGTGTCATGTGCAAAAGTCTGGCCACCCTGCTAAATCAGTACTTAGTAACCCCAATCCCCCCCACATTTGGCAGACTTTACAGCTTGCAAATGCTTTCTGTAGCCAGCTTAGAATCTCCCTATTGTTGATTTAGGAATTTTCACCCAGTCTTCCTGCAGATCTCTTCAGTTCTGAGATGCCTTTAGGCTGTCTTGCGAACACGGCATATTTAAGATCTATCCAAAGATTTTCAGTGATGTTCAGGTCAGGGGACTGCACGGGCCATTCCAAAAGCTTCAGCTTGCAATTCTTGAATATGGTGGATTTTGAGGTCTGCTTTGGATCGTCACTATGGAAGCCCCTCTTTTCAGTTTCAGTTTCTTGGCTGACTGCAGGACCTTTACATACAGAATTTGCTGATATTTAGTTTAGGAGTCCATTCTTCCCCAGATCTGTGCAGTGTTTCCTGCGTCACTCTCTGCCACACAAGCATAACATTTCCACCCCCCAGTGCTTAACAGCTGGCAAAGGCGTGCTTATTAAATACAGGACTTAGTAGGTGCCCAAACTTTTGCACGTTGCAATTACTGTGTAATTATTTTATTAAGTTCATGAAATTAAAGTTCAGTGTGTTAACATTTGAAGAAATGCTTGTTATATAATGTATGTATGCTGCAGAGGTTGTATTTACTTCATTTTACTTCTAAAATCAACACAGTATAGACACTGGAGAGTAAAAGGCACAACCTCCAGATAATTTCAGTAAAAACCGTAAGTTAAAATATATAATATATATAATGATATAGAACAATATATTGACAACAAACAGCACATATATATAGAGCGTTAACAAATACTGCTAATTTACATGAAACATAATATAACTCCCATTTGTATAACAGTCTCTTTGCTTTCAACATTTTTACATTATATTTAAGAAATACCTGTAGAAGTCAGAAATACTTATTTTTTAGCCATGTGATCTTGTACCAGTGATAAAATTCATACACGTATGTAGACAAATAGTAGAATTTGCATAGTGTGTGCATTATACACATGTACTCAGCATTATGAGAACACGTACACGGTCTTAATCTTACATTTTACATGAAATGACCAGAGAACAATTGATTCATCCAGTTTAGAGTACAAAGTAAAATTTGACCCCAACTGATTCCTCTAATTGATCATCTGATGCAGCTCACCCCTCATTACTGTAGGCCACCTCATAGCAGCAGACATGAAATCAATGTCTGAGCGGGGATATTTGCATTGTCCAGCTCACAGATCTGCAATAATTGCCGAAGCAACCTGAGCTGGTGCGTTAGTGATGACTCTGCAATTAGCAGATTATATTAGGGTAGGCACTTGACGGCGTGACCAGTGGCTAAAATCACTATGTTTAAAATACTTCAGGAGCCCCTGACCTTTCTGAAGAAACTTTGTATGTGCTCACTTTAGCCAGTGCTGTGTTGAATGCCATCAAATGAGGCTTCAGTTGTCTGGAGCTCTGCTGTAATATATTTCAGTGATGCCTTCAGCCTCCATGTCTTTTACCAATTGTTAAACATATGAGTAGGTTTAGGATACTTGGAAGTCATTAGGTCATATGTTTGCTGGACATGCTTGTATAATGAATAAGGAACACAGGATATTGTGATAAGACTGGGTAAACTTGCATGTGTTATTTTTCCTCATTCCCAAATAGAAATCTCACAATACAAAGTTAATTCAGAAGTGGTTTCATGAAAACATCATGTCTCCAAATGCCTTTTTTTTTAAATGTTTGTAAATGTTTGGATGTGACCAAATGTTGTGCATTAACACATGAAATCACTGAAGTAAGAAATTACAGACTGGCTTCAGTCCGGTCAGTGTACAGAGTTGTTCTGGAGCCCTGCGGTTTTGCCATTCATTCATTCCTGCAGTGTCTTTTTCCAGGCCATGTATCATAGCATTTTATTTTTGCCTCCTTCTGGAGTGCAGCTTTGTGTTGTGGCTGAAGTGGATGAAGAGCAGACTTTGATTAAATGTGACTTGATGAAAGTTGTTCTGAGATTTCTTCCTCTCCTTTCAAAATCTGACCATGACTTTTCTCACTGGTATCTTCAAACTCACATCAGCTAAGCAAATAGACTCTGCTTCATAGTTGACAGGATCAGAGGGTTTTATATTGTGCTTGCTAACGCCTCTGTCTTTCTCTCTTTTTTCTGCTTCCCCTCACCCCTTCTGTCCATCTAGGTGCCCATGTGCTGATTTCTTAGGCCCATCCGTTACTGCAGATGAATCTTCAGCTGCTTTGGCGTAGCTCAGCACCCAGATAGTCCCATCCCCTTTGCGTGGGTGATAAGGGACTACATCAACCAGGATGCCCTCCTCTGTAAGGGCAGGGAGCCTGAAGGATCCGGAGGTGGCTGAGCTTTTCTTCAAAGAAGACCCAGAGAAGCTTTTCTCAGACCTCCGAGAGATTGGCCATGGCAGCTTTGGCGCCGTCTACTTTGTATGGCAACTACATCCTCACACTGACTCATACAAAAATAAAAATTTATTTAAGCTTATCTATGGACAGGAATTCTAGATGGTAATAAGAGACATGATCAGTTAAACACAGGAAAAGCGGCAATTCTGTGTCAAATTTCAGCTCCATAGTGGAGCTGAAATGATTGATTTTGTGATCCAAAATTAGTCTGGATTTGATTAGCTGCTATATTGCTTTCTGTGAATAATTCAGTAACTCAAGGCTACTTGACTTGCTACTTAAAGTAAGCGTCAACCAGCTTATATTTTGATTACATCAGTGATCTTAAAGTGTGCCAGAGTTTGTCTTGCAGTTATAGAAAGCAAAGCTATTTGATTGTCCATAAAAAACATAGGCAGTTATGCAAAGTTATTTTTACCAACTCATGACCTTGGTGTTTAATGGCAGGTACAGCAGAGTGATGTGACTCACCCTTAGTTTTTGTTCAGACTTTTGTTCTTGAACACTGCAGGCCGTGTGGTTAAAAAAAGTACAAGGGGTCTTGAAAAACCCACATCCTTGATAAGAGAACATGTACTGAGAATTAGATGTCCTGTCTGTTATGGTTGAAATGTGTCCTGACAGTGTACTTTGTGTGTTGCCAGGCACGGGATGTACGCACAAATGAGGTGGTGGCAATTAAAAAGATGTCCTACAGTGGCAAACAGTCTAATGAGGTGAGACAAGTATGATTATAGTCATGTAACTATAATAAAATATAATATTTCAGATCTTGACCATAAATATTTTCACAGTTCTACATTGCTACGTGTTTTCATTAAGTGATTTCAGGTAGTCCAAGGCCAGATCAAGAGCTGCTGGACTGCAGTGTTAGCGTTGGGTATCATTGCGATTCTGATTTCAAATCACTTAACCTTACAGCCTCAACGAGGTCACTCCTGTGCACTCACTTTCACTGTTGTCGTCCTAGATACAGCTCATGATCTCAGATTAGCTATAATCAGATTACACATAATCTGTGAAGAGAACCACTTTACCCCTATTTGCACTGAAAGACAATCTTCCGCACACACACATATAGTAACCTCTAGTGCATAAAGCCAAGCAGTGCATTACCTGCTTTATTTTTAAGTCCCTTCTTTTTCCCAACAGAAATGGCAGGACATTATAAAGGAGGTGAAGTTTCTTCAGAGGATCCGGCACCCCAACAGCATAGAATACAAAGGTTGTTACCTCCGTGAGCACACAGCATGGGTAAGGCTCTTGTTTAGATGCACAGAGTTGGAAGATTATCTCATTCTGCAGTGTGTATGGGTCAATATGTGTCTGTACATTGTTATTCTTGACTTTATGTCTTGTTTCTAGCTGGTGATGGAGTACTGTCTTGGCTCAGCCTCTGATCTGCTAGAAGGTGAGCAGGTGTTCCATGTGTTTTTTTGTGTTAAAACACATTTCACCCTTCCACAAGAGATGAGATACTGGACTGGCTGTTTGTGGACATTGATGTGTCTTCCATCAGCTGATGTTGATTCCTTGTTTTTCCTCATTCAGTTCATAAAAAACCTCTACAAGAAGTAGAGATTGCTGCCATTACACATGGTGCTCTGCAGGGGCTGGCCTACCTTCATTCCCACAATATGATCCACAGGTGAGTGATTTTTACGTGACCTATATTGTTTTTCCAAAACAACCTCCCCCACATACCCCCCTGCTCTGACACACATCTCTTCACATTTTTCTCTCTCGCTCAGGGATGTGAAGGCAGGTAACATCCTGCTGACTGAGCCTGGGCAGGTCAAACTGGCAGACTTTGGCTCTGCTTCCATCGCCTCACCTGCCAACTCTTTTGTGGGAACGCCATATTGGTAAGTGAAAACTGAAAGAATCGAGTGTGTATGTGTTAAATGTTGCACTGACCAAAATGTTGATTTTATGAACAGTCTCTAATTGAGTGTCTGCTTAAGGAAGCAATGATTCATGAAATGGATTTGCCTGTAAAAAGAATTTGCCCCTATTTACATATTCACACACAAATAAAGAGCCGCCTGCTGAAATATTCAAATGCTTTGCGGCTGTTATTGCTCAGGGCAGTGTGTGCTCTGGATTGAGACATCATCTTCAGAAGGGGGTTGCTGCTTTTTTTGATGTTATTTATTCTGCCGAGAAACTACTTTCATGAGTGATGTGAAACACCATTGTTTAATTCCAAAGGATAAAAGTGACAGTGCAGAGGTTTGTAGTAAAACAAACATACTTTTTTCACGTTTAAGAAGTTTTGCAGGACTGAGTGTCAGAAAGTTATATCTTACATCACTTCATCTTTCTCCTCCACTTCACCCAGGATGGCACCTGAGGTGATTCTAGCTATGGACGAGGGCCAGTATGATGGGAAGGTGGATGTCTGGTCCTTGGGGATCACCTGTATAGAACTAGGTAGGTGACAGTGTGTGTGTGTGTATTATATCTATTGAGATGTAAGTGTTGTGGAAGGAAAACTATAGCCCTGATTGACAGGTATTTGAATACAAGGACTAGTGCGAGATGGCTGTGTGAACTTAAGCAGTGTTTTGCAAGATTAAAGCAATGTTTGATTTAAGGTTTGGATAAATCAGTAATGTTAATAAAATTTGTTTTTTAGGCTATTATAAGTTTATTGTGCATAAACCTGTAATTTAATAAGAAGGAATATATACTGACTGTTTTTGTTTCTGTTCCAGCGGAGAGGAAGCCCCCCTTGTTTAACATGAATGCAATGAGTGCCTTATACCACATAGCGCAGAACGAGAGCCCCACACTGCAGTCTAGTGAATGGTAAGGTGCCACACACACACACACACTTTAAATAGGTATTTAGGTATTTAAAAGGACCATACCGGTGTTTTTGTATGTGCGTGTGTGCAGGCGGCTGGTACATGCCGCCTCGTCTAGCTGATTTTTGGGACACGAAAAAACTTGTCCAACACTCAGATGAGCGCTGAAATTGGGATGTCTTGGCTTGTATTTGTTCAACCACAGAATCAATGCTTCGCTTCAGATCCTACTACAGCGGTTCCAAAATGGCCCATTCATGGCAGCAAAAACATTCTGTCATGGGCCGCATAGTTTGGCAGGTGTTACAACTCCACCACCAGCTGCCGTCTGTTGGTTCCAGAGTCCGCCGATCTGGCAGTGTCCCCTCTTTTTGCCCTTTTGCTCTTCTCGCCTCAGCAGCATTTCCTCCTCAGTACACTCTGAAAATGGTACACTACAATTGTAATTCCAATAAAGTCTAATCACCCTCTTGTCGGTGCTCTTCATTTTCATTTGAAAGTGCTACTATTTTTCAGACTGTTTGTTTAGTATGTGGACTAAGTTGTACTAAGTTGTAAAAACACAGAATTTACTGAACCGATTGTGCAAAACCTCTGGAATGGTCCTTTAATTTGTCACCTGTGTAATTAAATTCATAACTATCTGCACAACGTCACAGCAATGAGGGATGTAGAGAATGGTAGACTGATTTCTATGCGTGATTTTTTTTTTTTAATAGGCAATGTTGTAATCACGTAATGTTTTTTGGGTTTTTTTTTTTTTAACCTAAATACTGGTGTTTAGTTTTGTTAAAGTCTGTCTGTGTAGGTGCCTTGTTTTGTTCTGACCCTCTATCTTGTCGTCTTTGTTTCAGGACGGATTACTTTAGAAACTTTGTTGATTCTTGCCTTCAGAAAATCCCCCAGGACAGGCCGCACTCTGACGACATGCTGGGTGTAAGTGCATGCATATACTGTACACTACGACACAGAAACAGAGAGCAGGGTCAGCTTGTTAAGATGGGAGATTGACAAGCCCTCTGGTGATAAATCTCTCTCTGATGTTTGCACTCTGCTCTGTCCTCCATAAGCTTCTATTTTGATTCACTAATCCCCTGCTTCCGGATTCACACACAACCACAACATGTACAGACACACACACACACACAGAGCTCAGTTTTGTGGAAAGAACACAGATGTAATTACTGTAGAGATGTGACTTCTCCATCCACTGTTAAGTAATTGAGCAGCTGTCACTTAGCCCACTAATGGACTTGCTGTTGCTAATGGAAGTTGTCCTTGGGGTATGGAAGCACTGCATACTGTGTCTTTCTTAAATGTTAAGTTCCAAAATGGTACTTGCTTAACAAAATTAAGTGTGTTCCACTGTTCTTTTTACCTGCCTCTCACTGTGATCTCCTTAAATTGGACCTCTTGCCCAACTTTACCTTCTATCAAAGTGCAAAACTCTAATATTAGAAATTCTTCTTCTTTTCCTGTAAAACAAAGTTCATTAAAATAGGTACAGGGATTTCCATTTGTGCTGCTGTATCTCAAGAGTCTCTATATCTCTTAAGATAAAGCTGTAATCGGAGAGTAAGACCTAGGTTGGCAAAAATAGGAATTTCCCTTATTCATGGTTTACTCTTTACAAACAATTATGGATCGAGGTGGTAGAAAACTCATAGCCAGAACGTGTGATGGGTTGGCTCTGGCTCGCTAACATGAGGCATATTTCAGTGAGAAACAGCAGGAGCAGCCACAAACATGAAGTAACAGTGCAGGCTGTCTTACCTTACTGGCTTTTAAGTGTAACACTATCTATCACCTTATTAAATCCAGGGCTCTGACCTGAGTGCTGAAGCTAATACCTGACTCAGCACACTGAGCTAATGGGGAGGGTTCCTTCTTGGGATTTTGTGCATGTTATGTATACAGTTTGTACTGCTAATGGCACAAATCGTGAGATGAATGCATGACATGACTCAGAAACCTGTCTATTACAGATGCATGTTAGTGTTCTTATTGTCATTCCCCTTTGCCCTGTCTTCTACTCCTGTGACTTCCCTGTTCAATGATGTCTCTTCCTTCCTGTCACCCTCCCCTCCAGCATGCGTTTCTGCAGCGTGAACGTCCAGACTCTGTCCTGATGGATCTTATTCAGAGGACCAAGGATGCAGTGCGAGAGCTGGATAACCTGCAGTACCGCAAGATGAAGAAGATCCTCCTTCAGGAGGCCCACAACGGACCCACAGCAGAAGCCCAGGATGGAGATGAGGTGTGTGGATGTTTTTTGTTAAAATCAAATTAAAGCCACAGTGCTGGAACACAACTCAATTTGTGAGTTTTTTTTTTTTTTGAGGACAGAAAATACATTTGCCACTTTCATGATTTTCCATCATGCAGTGAAAATAACAAGTATGCATTGGTTTGTATGCATGTCTGTCTGTGTCCTCTGTGTCTCTTGGTCTTTCTCGTGTTCCCTCTCTGGCTCTTTCTCTCTCCCTCGCTGTCTCTCTCTGTGGTCTTTCCACTCTTGTCTCCAGGAGCTGGAGCCCGGTGGAGGTCGGACAGGAACTGTGAACAGTGTCGGCAGCAATCAGTCCATCCCCAGCATGTCCATCAGCGCCAGCTCCCAGAGCAGCTCCGTCAACAGTCTGAACGAAGCGGCCCAGGACAGCCGCAGCGAGCTGGACCTGATGGAGGGAGACCACACAGTCATGTCCAACAGCTCCGTCATACATCTCAAACCGGTGGGTAAAATGACTCAGTCGTATCAGTCTGTACATGAGAGGAGTTTGTATATTAATGAGGTGCACAGTAAGTTAGCTAGAGCTTTACAATGATGTTTCTTGAACTGTCCGACTAAATTTCGGTTGGATGTTGCTTGAAGTGAGTGGGACGTATTAAACAGAATGCTTTATTGCTGTAGTGTTTCTGGAGCACTTCAGTGTTCAGGGTTGTTTCTGTTTCTCTTCTGTTCTGTTTTACTTTCATTCTAGCACCGTCCCAAACTTTCCCTTGCTCGCAGAGCTTCTTGTCTGTATGTGTATTGTTAATTACTGTTACAAAATAATATTTTAATAGTGCTGCGTTATGTCTCCAGGAAGAAGAGGAGAGTTTCTGTGGGGAGCAGGCAGCCAGCAGTCAACCCTCTGAGCCCCAGGCAACACCAGCTCAAGCCCCGAGGAAGCACTACCGCAACAGGGAGCATTTTGCCACCATACGCACAGCGTCGCTTGTGAGAACACATTTACTCCTCCATGCATCTCACTTACTTATCTTTCTTACTATTTTTTTTGTTAGTGGTTCTGTAACAGATAATTTTGTGTTTTGTGTTTGATGAAAAGACTGAAATAAGTAGAAGTGTTCTACATTTAACACATCACATCTTGCAGGTGACTCGCGAGATGCAGGAACACGAGCAGGACTCCGAGCTGCGGGAGCAAATGTCAGGATACAAACGCATGAGACGGCAGCATCAGAAGCACCTGATGGCCCTGGAGAACAAGCTCAAAGGGGAGATGGATGAGCACCGCCTGAGGCTGGACAAGGAGCTGGAGAGTCAGAGAAGCAACTTCACCCAGGAGATGGAGAAGCTGCTCAAAAAACACCAGGGAGCCCTGGAGAAAGATGTATGTGAACAAGAACAATTTTCAGAAAAAACCCAAACAAAATATTAAAAGAAAAATACACTGTTGACAAAGCACATGCCTACAACTGAAGCAAGCGTCCGTTTGTCTCTGTGTTTGGTTTAGCTGAAGACATTTGCCAACGATGAGAAAAAGTTCCAGCAGCACATCCAGGTGCAGCAGAAGAAGGAGCTCAGCAGCTTCCTGGAGTCACAGAAGCGGGAGTATAAGCTACGCAAGGAGCAGCTCAAAGAGGTAACACACTGAAGCCACACGCACCTCTCCTCTATAACCTCTCAGTGCTTAGTCCATGATTCAAGGGTTTCAGCTGAATAAAAACTAACAACTAACACCTGTGTGGCAGGAACTGAGTGAGAACCAGTCGACTCCCAAGAAAGAGAAACAGGAGTGGCTGTCCAAGCAGAAAGAGAACATCCAACACTTCCAGGTGAGAATTTCAGACATTATGTACACTTCTGAGAGCAAGTGATGATTTTCCTCTTACCAGATATTGGATTTTCACAGTAAATCGAATCTGTAACATGTAAAACAAATCTCCCTTCCAAGCACTAACCAGGTTTTACCCTGCTTTTCTGATCTGTCTCCCAAAACCTTACTTACTTTCCCAGGCGGAGGAGGAGGCCAATTTGCTGAGGAGACAGAGGCAGTACCTGGAGCTGGAGTGTCGGCGGTTCAAACGCAGGATCCTCATTGCCAGACACAATGTGGAGCAGGATCTGGCCAGAGAGGTATGTAAACACACTGAGAGAACCAGACACCACCTCCCGCTCGTAGTTTTTTTGTTTGATTTTATTTATTTGATTGCTCTCACCTGACATTTTCTCCTCTTTTTCAGGAGCTGAACAAACGGCAGACACAGAAGGACCTGGAGCATGCCATGCTGCTCAGGCATCACGAGTCGATGCAGGAGCTGGAGTTCAGGCACCTGGCGACGATCCAGAAGGCGCGGGCTGAGCTGATCCGGACCCAGCACCAGACAGAACTCACCAACCAGCTGGAATACAATAAGAGGAGGGAGAGGGAGCTGAGACGCAAGCATGTCATGGAGGTCCGACAGCAGCCCAAGAGCCTCAAGGTACATAAAGTGATTTCTCAGTTTTTCTTTAGATGCTGTCCTGTGACTGACAAATGTATGACAAATCACACACATACACAAAATACTTAACATTCAACATTTTCATTTCTTTTCCTTCCTCAGTCTAAGGAGCTTCAGATTAAGAAGCAGTTCCAGGAGACTTGCAAAACCCAGACCAGGCAGTACAAGGCCCTCAGGAACCATCTGCTGGAAACCACGCCCAAGTCTGACCACAAGGCCGTGCTGAAGAGGCTGAAGGAGGAGCAGACCAGGAAGCTGGCCATCCTGGCCGAGCAGTACGACCACTCCATCAATGAAATGCTCTCCACGCAGGCTGTGAGTACCTGAAGAGAAGGTCTAAAAGATTCATGGAACATAAATATGAAAATGTCCTCAATGTCCTACTTGATCAATCTCTTTTCCTTAAATAATATACTACATCACTGACACTGGGCCTAAGACAAACATCATGGTTCTGACAAAGAAAGACTTTGTGTCTCTCTTTCTTTATGTCTTTTTCACTTTGCCTGCCCTCAGCTGCGGTTAGATGAAGCTCAAGAGGGGGAGTGTCAGGTTCTAAGGATGCAGCTGCAGCAGGAGCTGGAGCTGCTCAACGCGTACCAGAGCAAGATCAAGATGCAAACAGATGCTCAGCATGACAAGGAGAGGAGGGAGCTGGAGCAGAGGGTCTCTCTGCGGAGGGCTCTGCTGGAGCAGAAAGTAAGAGAGGGACCTGGACATTGTCTCCTGTCGTCTTGTGTGCCACTAAATTTTGGGGTGACAGTAGATACTGAAGTTGTGTTTTGAGTTTTACTGACGTTTCATACTGCGTCTCATGTACTGTGTCTTTAACTTACAGGCCTTCCTTAGTTTTTTAAAATTAATTTCCCCCATGCGTGAGTTGTACATTTTTTACATGTGTTTGAAAAGCGTTTGTCCATCGTATTTCAATGAGTGAGTTGTACAAGTTTTGCTGTTGTTTTTTGTTGCTCTGTTTAAAAATTCTGTTTTTGTAATTATTATGTCATTATTCTGAACTAAAGCGTTGTTCCCCCTGTTTTTCAGTAGAAAGAATCTACTTTATTGGTTCCTTTTTGTTCTTTCAACCAACAACTTAAGAACCGACAGTGCTTTTTTATCACTTATTATTTATTTTGAACTCATGTGTTCCCTGTGTTTATCTCCCCAGATTGAGGAGGAAATGCTGGCCCTGCAGAACGAACGCCTGGAGCGAATCCGCTCACTGCTGGAGCGCCAGGCCCGAGAAATTGAGGCTTTTGACTCGGAGTCCATGCGGCTGGGCTTCAGCAACATGGTGCTCACTAACCTGGCTCCCGATTCCCAGGGAGGCTGGGGGGGAGGAGGTGCAGGAAGCCAGGGGGCTCAGGGAGGAGGCCACTGGCCTGGAGGAGGTGGAGGAGGAGGGGGTCACCATAGCCATCACCACCAGGGGGGCTCCAGCTCACAGCAGCCCTGGGGTCACCCTATGCTGGCTGGGGGCCCGCCACCCTGGAGCCTCCACCACCCCGGAGGAGGGAGTCAGAGGGGAAGCGGGGGCGGCGTAGGAGGGGTGAGGAACAGCCCGCAGGCTATGAGGAGGACGTCATCAGGGGGGAGGAGTGAACAGGGCATGAGCAGGAGCGCCAGCATCACCTCTCAGATCTCCAACGGATCCCACCTGTCATACACCTAGAACACAGACGCACACACACACACACACACACACACACACAAGCAACACAGTAATTGTCTTAAAGTAAAATTTTTGTGCACCGAGGTAACACTGTACACAGACACACACCATGCATGCACCACACATTCTCACATACACTTGTTGTTATTTCCCACAGTACGTCTGACACACACTGCACAGTACTGAGACTGGGTTTACCTCAGCCCAGTTCCTCTCCCATCACCACTGTTCTCTCACATCAGTGTACTGCTAGCAGCAGTCTGTGGAAACCCAACAGTCTGGAGACTAATCCAAGACGGCTGAGGGCCATATATACAGTACGCCACAGTGCAATAGTGTCATTTTTACTGTAGCCTAGAGTGCTGTTTTATGTGTTTATGTTTGCGTTGTTAGTCTCCGTTGCCATAGACCCAAATTAGTGTGTTCATATTATCTACCATGGAGTTTATTGTCAGGAGTTGTTTATTTGCAGTATGCTGTTCTATATGCTGTTTTGTGGTAGCACAATAAGGTGCATTATGGGAAAATTTGCATTCAGTATGTGCAATTTTAAAAGATAACCTTTGAATATTTGTCCTCGTGCAAATTCCTTCAAACCACTCACGGCTCTAGATTTAAAGCACAGACATCTAACCGATTGAAAGTTTAATGAGATTATTGTTTATGTGCAGTTGCAGGCAAATGAGAAGGCGGGAGGTAATGTAGGGGTGTGACTTAAGATTAATGGTTGAACAGTAGACCGTCTCAGAACATGTCGGACAGGTCTAGAACAAAAATAAACAGAGGAAGAGAATAAAGGTTGTTGTAAGTGAGTACCAGTGGGTATTTCTGACTTTATAGAAGTAATGAAGGGTCAGCTATCGGATGGCTAAAAGTATGCAATCATTCATTCCAACCAAAATGACTTTAATGAGAAGCGTATCTTCCACCACAGAGGAAATCTAATCAGTGAAGTCACCTGGTGCCGCGATTATTGGAGCGAAAAATCGCATACTCTCAGTCATCAATGCCACAGACACAGGTTTGAAGTCCCTGAAGTTGGGAGTTATTGTGTACTATGGAAAGGGCTGCAACGATGCCAAAGGTAAGGGTGCAGAGTCGGATTTGTCGTTATAACTATTCATGCCAACAAATTATGTTTTTAATGAGATTGTGCCAGACATGTTAGTGGAAGTTTCGCTTCATACCACGCGGCCAAGTAGATGCATCTTTTGCTGGACTGGAGGAGAGAAGCAGACATTTCTTGCGCATGCTCAGCCTTATTGGTTCAGCTCTTGGGTTTCCACAGGCCTCTGCCCTTCACTCACACCTTGCCCAGTGGACGGCCAGTCTGAGGGATACTGAAGCCTTATTAGTCCACAGCCCTCATGACAGGGATGGGTTTTCAGCAGCAACTAACCTCTACTTGAATAATTTAAAAACTGTGTGTTCACTCTTCACTTGTTGGCAGTAATTTCCTGGTCTAATCTGGCACTGTCTTAGCGATGCACTATGCAGTGAAATACTTTCTCCGACAAATTGAACCATGCCTGTTGGCCTACCTCAAGAAACACTCAAGCAGAGCTTCACCACTGGGTGTCGTGACTTGACAATGACTTGCACTTTGGCACAGGCCTTTACCCACACTAAATGTTAATCAGATATATTTACACACACACAGACATACATGCATACAATAATTATTGTATATTTTTTATTCCCCTGTCAACCAGTATGTCCCTTTGCACACTTAGCTGATGAATGCATGTACAGGGTTAAATTTTGTGAAAGTGCGATTGGGACATAAAAATGTTAAAAAAAAAAAAAGTACCTGAATTTTTTTTTTTTTTTTTAATAGTGCACTTAGTTGTTAGCTGAGTTGGCTGTAAATGAGCAAACACTCAGCAGCAGGCAAATTTTAGGTCAAAGGTTACTTGTTTCGGGGCAACTCTTTTGGGTAACACTGTCCATCACGGTTGTCTAAAAATGTCCCAGTGTGTTGTTTTTGACTTTTAAAGGGGTAAAATTAAAATGAATGAACACGGAGTGCGTGGAGGAGCCTCACTCGCCCTCTGCTGGTTGGTGACTGCTGAATGTCTCAGTGGGTGGATGGGTGGTGATGCTGTGATCTCCGCTGCCATGCCCCTGCAACCTCCCCCGGTCTGACACCCCACTCTGTCTCACCCCTGGTGACCCTTATGTCATGTTCTGACCACCGATCTCCCTGCTTCCCTCCACCTCTGTTTCCTCCCCTCCTGAGCCTGGTGTGGTCTTCACCCCCTCCCTGATCTATTTGAGAAGAGCTCTTCAAGTGAAAGAAAAGAAGAAAAAAAAATATATATATATATGTATTATTATATAAATCTATAAAAAAGAAGGATTATAGAGAAATGGAGATGAAGGTGGAAGTCTTCTTGTGAAATGCAGAGATTATGCATTATATGATTATCAGAGGTGGAATGTACAGGAAACCTGTTAATATTGTATATTTTGAATTTGAAAATATGGAAATCTAATTGACAAATCAAAGACAAATTAACTTGTTGTGATGCGGACACAGTGACGTGGTTTTAGACCAGCGGTATTCCCATGTTTTACAGCCGCTGGGTTTTCACTGTCTTACTTGCAGCTGCGAGTTCTGAAACTTGTTACAGATATTCTGTTGTGAATGATAACAACACAACTCTAGGTCAGATTGCCTTGAGTAAATGGCAACATTTTGTTAAGTGAATGAATGAGGATGACTTTGCACATAATTTGAAATCTTGATATGTGTAGCCTTTGCTTTAGCATAGGCTATATTTTACTGAAATAATGATACCCAATATAGAAGACTCTGTCTGTCTATTTAGGTTTTTAATGGGTTTTAGAATACTTCCTGGCCTAAAGTCAAGATAATAAAAACATAGAAAAAGAAATAATTGTCCTTTAAATATCTGCAAAATCCAAAAATCTGCTGGATTCTAAAACATTTGGCTGCGTAAACAGTATTTAGTGCGCTCCACAACTTGAAATTGTTTCCAAATTCTTGCACAAGACAGTGAAAATATATCTGTTGTTTGAGATCTACAGACGGTTACTCTTAGGTGTTGTGGGGTCCATATTATTTGGACTTTTATGTCTTATTAAACGTGCGCCCTCTTTTGTTCTGGTTGTACACAAAGCATTTTCACACTGCACTTAAGCATTTGCCTTTTTTTTTTTTTTTTTTTTTTAATCTTACCACCCTGAATCAGAGCTTATAATCCTGTAATTTTCATGGCTCAGTTCTGAAAACAGAAAAAAAACAAAAACGAATGTGGTGGTTCCACTTCTCTCTTCAGCCAGTATGCCATTGTACCCAACATATTTTATCAACCTTTTTTTCCCAGTTCTGTAGTGTTTTATTTCCTTTAATACCAGAAAGGGTCGTTTTATTTTCCAGGTGATGTCTGCAGAGGGCCAAACGAGCGGCAGATTTTTAGACCTTCTCTTGTGTTTACTAGAACTCCCAGGTGTTTTTTTTTTTGTTTGTTTTTTTTGTGGCAGTTGGGGCAGAGTCTAGCTTTAGACCTTGGTCACTCTGAACTGGATCAGTTGCACTGATTGCACAAGTGATTGACCAGATTAAAGAGTCTACTGTGATCCCCCTCAGTGTGCTGAGGGACGGCTGCCATTGGCCGAGCGTAGGCGGGAGGCAGGGTTATGTCTCTGTACAGTCTGTTTATCAGTATTCCTTTTATCTCTCCTGTCATTTGGTGGATCTTGCTGTTTTATTCTCCCTGGTCCAGAGACCTGTATTAAACTGTATTAAATTGTATAGATTGTGCAAAAAGCTGAATGTCGCATAGCAGAAGAGAAAAGCTATTCCTTACAGATGACAAAGTGATTTAAAATGTATAAAAGAAATTCAGAAACAAAGTTTAGGGGATAAATGTAATATTTTGTTTGTAATTACTATTTTTTGTTGGAAGAGGGCTACTGGATAAAGAATCATCTGTAATAAAGTAATTTTAATATTTCTTTGTCCAGTGGTGTTTTGTGTGTGAGGAGCATGACAAAGTAAAATTATTTAAAGCTTCACAAAAAACCTGTAACTTTAATTCTTAATTAATTTTTAACTTATTTCATTCTTTATACCGTTTGTCATAAAGGCCTGATGTAGTGGAAAGTAGTTTTTAATTGGTGAAAGACTATGGTTTTCTTTAAAGCCCAAAAATCATGACGTGTTTGACTTCAGAGTGCTTGTTTAATTTGCAGGACCTCTCTTCTTTAAGCAGCTGGGAAGCCGTGTTACTTTTGTTTGTCTTCACCAAAGGTTGTGTGTCGTCTTGATCAACTTGACTAATTTGACTCAGTGAAGAGAAACAAATATTTTAATAACTGTGTTTCCAACAGTTCTCTTTTCCAGATATTTTTGAGGACTGAAACCAAAAACCCACATTTTGCATTCTCTTCAGATCTCCTCCTCCACCACCTCTTTCCCCTCAGCGTGTATAGGACCTCTTCCAGGTGAAGTTACCTTCTTCTGCATCCACACAGCTCTGATCAGGTGCCTGTGGTCTTGGTCTCCTCATCAAGGTGGGTCTCCTCCTGCGAGTAGTAGCCATGTTGCTGGTCCTGCTCCTCTGCCCAGCCTGACTATGTTCTCTTAGCGGATCACCCCAGCCTGCCCCATCCCTCTCCTCCCCCTTTAGGAAATCGGCCACCACTCTGAAGTACTCCAGGACCACCATATGACTCCAGCTACCTTCCTCCTCATCTTCAGTCCTTCCTCCCTCCATCTCTTTGTTGCCTTCCAGAGTGAATCCACAGTGCCCACCTTTGTCTGTTAACAACAGAAGGAAATAAGGATTGCTCTGGAAAAGCGCCATGGGCAAAGTGGAGGCAGGCGGGAGGAGAGGGTCGTCACGGCTGCAGATACAGAGCACGGGGACAGCCACCTCATCTGCATCTCTCAGTGGTTCATTCCTCTCCCAGTAGCTGTCCCAGTCCTTGGCCGGGTTAGCTCTCTCGCCCAGTTCCCAGGCCACCGAAGGTGCCAGGCCCTGTGAGTAATGAGGTCCTGAGCTAAGTCCAGAGCTCAGAGAGTTTATTGGAGGTCTAGAAGTTCTCTGCTGAAGCTGGGCTGAAGAGCAGAAAAGAGCTTCCTCAAACTCTCTGAGGGAGGAAGAGCTTAGGACCCGATCCACATCCAGGACTCCTCTGAAGGAATTTGCGTATCTTACGTTGAAGCCATATGGGAAAAAAACAAAAATAAGTTTTTGTCCATATTACATTCATATGAGCGTTGTAACTACTACTAAAGCATTTTCATTTCTGCTTTAATGTCTCTCACCTTCTGAGCTGCTGTTTCCGGTGAAACAGCGCCCCCCAGCGATAAACAGGAGGCATGGCTGTTTCAAACCACAGTTGGCCCAGAAGCACAGGTGAGATGGCTGCAGCCGCTGTCAAGTATGTGCTTGATCCACACTCCCCCAAGTAGGAAAGGAGGATCCCTGAGCCTGAACCCTCACTCACTGCGACCAGCACAGAGGACGGGTGGCGGCTGTGGACATAAGCCACCGCCTGAATGTGGAAGACATCAAAGTGTCAGGTAAAAAAAAAAAAAAAAACATTGAATCAGTGGTTTAGACTGAAATGTTAGCATCCAACCAACAGTCCAGCCCACAAAAAGCTGTTCAACTGCCGATTTTATAAAGCAGAAGACCAGTTCCTGGGCCTGTCTCAGCACACCTGTTTTCTTTCTATACCTGCTCAAGGTCAGCTGGGTCCCCAAACTCAGTCAGTCGTGCTGTGGTCAGCGGGCATCCTGCTGTGCCTCGAGGATGAAACACCGCCACATAAAACCCCTGACACATGGCCTGATGGCACAGCGCCTTTAAGTGGGGGGTCATCCCTCCCCAGGACTGAGGTATGAGAAGGAGGACAGGAGGTGTGGAGGAGAAGCAGCCCAGAGCCTTTCCCCCTGACTGATGCTCCTTCCTCCCCTCCCACCTCTTCCTCCCAGCTGCCTCACCCAGTCCTGTCCCCACAGCCCAGTCCACAGCTACAATTCCCCCATCTCTCAGCAACAGATTATCCCTTGTGAACTGTATCGTGTCTCCAAGTTGTCCACACAGCAAGCTGGACAGAGTCTGGAGGTTGGGGTCTCCCCTGGGCCAGGCGGCCAGTCTCGGCCTGGCCAGAGAGCCACAGTGCCGGAGCAGATATTTGGCCAGCGCAGTGGGCTTGCAGATCAACCTGGGTCCTGCAGCCGTGGCAGCAAGTCTTGTCCAACAATGTGCTGTGGTCCAGCAGCGAGTCAGACACAACAGGAAAAATAACAGGAATGGGAGCAAACAGAATAAATAGTCCCATATAAATAATTCCATTGGTAAATAAAAGAGATCCTAGTTTAATATAAAATCCAATGTTTTCTCTGGGATGTTTTGCTGGGACTTCCTCAGTAACCTTTGACCCTCATATTTTACAAACTCCTGCCTCATGCACCAGCATGAAGGTGTAGCCTGATAAGTTGACTGATGCTCTGAATAGTAGTCTCGTTTCTCCGGTCTGTTGAAAGAGAGTGATGAGAAGTCTTCAGTGATCAGCAGTGAAACACAAAAAAGTGAACTGGAGGACAGAGTGGCTTGTGTAAAGTGTTGCCTCTCAGCTTCTCCTGCCCCTCCTGCCCCTCCTGCCCCCTGCTCTCTCTCCTCCCTCCATAAATCATTTACTCCAAGCACAAGCTCCGATAGAAACTGAGCAAACACAGGCCACACAAATCTGCCCCGCTAACATTAATGTGATTATAGTCTGTGACCTTGTCTGTCGCTATTTCTTTTTAATTCTTACTCCAGTTTACCTTTAAATAATTTTTAGAATAATAATTTATGTCAATTTATGTTTGTGTCGGTCCACAAAAAAAGTTCAATTGCCTTCTCAAAACTGTATCTAATCCTTCACCTCCACTTGAAAGTCCAGAGTCTATGAACATGCAAATAATTTTCATTTCAGAGGTTTAACTACTGGACACTAGGTGTCTCCTGCTTCTCTGTAAAGTTCATTCTCAGTGCATGTGAACTTAAAGTTTCCAAGTTTCCTGCTGGCACGTGTTTATCCTCAGCAGATGAATGTGTCAAACTCAGCACATGCATCTCAATCTCAAACATCCATGTTAAGTAACAATAAGCATTTTTGAGTGGAGGAGGACTTCACTGATCCTGACATGTCATGTTTGACATACAGTGCCATAATTTATATAACGTCCCTTGACCATGAGCAGTTTAGAACTGAGGCTCTTAGATTCATTCGCTGTTTGGGAGTTTCATCAGACTTCTTTGAAAAACCTGAATTTAAAATGACAAGTATCACTGAAAAATATTCACAAACAGAACACTGTAGAGAAGCTCAAGTTACCTTTAACTAAGATCGTATAAAGATTTCCATTTTCAAAAATATTTTAGCTTGTAAAGATAGATGGGAAACCTTGAATGGGAGCATTGTTCTCTGCTAGTCCTCTTATTGTTCTATAGTGCATACCATCACCTGCTGTCAGATACTTTTAACTACAAAAACAGGTTTTTCACACAACCTGTATTCATGTGAAATGAAAACGAAACAATTCAAACATGCAGACACGACAGAGAGCTCGGGGGTTCGATTCTGTTAATAAATGCCTGCATTTGTGGTCTACAGCATCTATAACTACAATTTTTTTGTTTTAAAAACTAGCAAGAGCATTCAAAACTAACCCAAACCAAAACAAATTATTTTATTTTTTTTTTATCTGAATGTAAACATTTATGTGCAATCAGTCAAGTTTATCTTAGATTTTAGCAAATTTATTCTGGATCAAAATATTAATTATGGGGACATTTTAACCTGGAATTGGTTCTTTAGATCAAAGGTCACGGGGTCACCACGATCTTCAGGAATCTCTTTGGGATAAATGAAGATCCAGGCCAGGTCAGCATCTCTGGATGTAACTGGTGAACTAAAGAGGTCGACTTCCTTCGGCCCTGTAACTAGCAGGGTAAATATATTAATATACATTTTGTGTATTTATGTATTTTACATAATCATCAAAGTTACTGCAAGCAAAGGAACACCCCATCAGCTGCTGAACTGGTGCCAGCAGTAATACCACAGTGTAGAAATACCAAAAGAAAAAGTATGTATTGTCTCTGTTAAATACAACCAGCAGCTGGTTAGCTTCACTTAGAATAAAGACAGGAAACGGGGTAGACAGATAATCCAGCATTGTATAACCTGTTTGTTTGGTGCAAACAAAAACAAAATGTTTCACACAAGGGCGTAGGTTTGGTTTTGTCTGATATTTTTGAGATGGTCAGATGGCCAAAATAATACGCATGCTTGTTCTCTATCTCTCTTTTCTTTTTTTTTCTCTCTTTTTTTATACGTGTCCACACACACGAAGAGCCTGACTCTGTGGAAAGTGCACTTGAATATGTGTTTGCTGATATCATCTCTGATTTTAAACAGAGATTTCACATTGTTCTATAACTTTTTTTTAACTTAATAGAAATAGAACAATTGTTGATGGGTGACACGACTCAAGGGTTTCGAAGTCATCTTTAAATGACTTCAAAAGTGGCTGTTTGAAATTCAAAATATTAAACTGTCACAGTATCAAGGATGTTTTTTTTTTTCAGACACTTAAAATGTATTCATTTAGTGTGTAAAGGTATAGCATGGGTTAAGTTAAAAGTCAAGACTCCATTATTACTGTTTATTACAATACTGTTTTGCCAGTGATTTTGGAAAAACAGAAGCAAAATGACCTGGAGCCACAGATTTACCAGAATTCTCTGAGATGAATACACATTTTAGAGAAACAAAATTAACATCTACATCTTAAAGTGAAAGTGCTTCTGTGCCCTCATGATCCTGCTGACATTAACATCCTGCTAACATTATTGTTTCACATTAAGTCAATCATAGCAAAGCAACAGGTTGAACAAGTCCTGCGTGAGCCCGCCCTGTGTGTGGAGCACTGTAAAGCTGCTGCTGACATAATGAAGAATTAGTGTACAGGACAGCCTCAAGACCTCAGGTACAGTAACCTTTGAACTCATGATGATTAGTTTAGTACCTGAAAAGCAACGTAATAGATTTTTTTTATTGAATTGATGTATCTCATATATAGCAGTATATAGTCTGTTAAAAAAAATCCTGTTTTCTGGTTTATTTTTTTATTTTTTATTTTTTTTTGGGGGGGGGGGGGGGGGGGGGGGATTATTTTTAAATGTTTACACAAAAGTTGAATTTGAGATTTGAATGTTCAGTAAAAATTAGTCATTGTGTCAAAGAGCTATATTAGGTTGTTTACATAAAGTAGGTTGTTGTGATGAGGTCTGAGCTGTTTCTTATGATGTTTGAGTCACTGGGATGTAAATTTGCTTCGCTGCATCAGTATGTTTCTATTTCTTTCTTTATTTATTTATTTAGTACTTTAAAGTTTGAGGTGTACAACACTGCTGGTGTTAGCTGGTGAAAGCATCATCTTTCTGCTTTCTGGCAACAGTCCAGCCAACTCTCAACTCCAGCGACAAAAAGAAAGAGAAACAATGAAAAAGCATTTACACTCACTTGCCCGCAGCCTTTCTGACCTGTGACGAGCCTTTATGAATGTTGTTTGGACTTTAGAAATTGTTGAGAGCAGCTCTAATAGAGATGAATTAAAAACAAATGAAAGTGCCTTTGACTGATAGTCTGTACCATCAACCACTTTGAAGGTGTTTCTGTCTCTCAGGTTTGGGAATGATGTCTTCAGAGTTGACTGTGTTGTGTCTCCTGCTCCTGCACACTGGAGCCCATGGATTTGGGATACTACCGGGAAAGTCTCTGAATCACCTTGAAATCACTGAGATGGCGATTTTGAACACCACTGTGCAGGTGTGCCGCGCTCTGGCTCAAGCTGAAGGGACAGACTTCACTATTCCCGTAAGAATTCACTTCAGTGAAACTATTTCCACTGGAAATTAGTACGTCTCATTTAGTAATGATTGGCTTTCTTTGTGTGTGCACAGGCTCAACCTTTCACTGCTCAAACTGTTGCTGCCGCGTGCAATGCACCACAATCGACCAGGAGTTTCCAACAAGCCATTACGTTCATCATATTACGGAATATACGGGTGGACATCCGCTATGCGCTGAATGCAAGCTTCCACTTTGATGAAGAAATGTTTGTTCAAGGAAGGAGGATCATCACAGAGGGAATACAGGCTGTCAAAGCAAGCAACAAGCAAGAAAATTTTGAGGCAGCGAGGCAGCAACTAGGAGAGATTTTACATCCTTTACAGGTATTTATTTTATTTAAAAAAAAAAACATTACTAATGAAGTTTTGAACTCACTTAGATTCAAAGAAATTTGATGGATTGCTAGCCTTCATTATCTCTTATCAACTTGAAGGACTTCTACAGTCATAGTAACTGGGTGGAGCTGGGGAACAAGCTCCCAAACGGCAATCTCATCAGATCAGACACCAGCATTGGTAACATAGCAGGTAAGGATGTGGCATGTCTGTGCTTTGCTATGCAATCAAATTAACAATCAAATAGCAAAACTGACTGAGGAATGCAGTTTGATGTGTGATTGTCAAGGAATTATTTCAGCGGGGAAAAACATCCTCTTTCATTTTTTCACAGATAAAAGCAGGGCAACATGTCGCAGCTGTAACGGAGATGACTGCAGCAACAACATTTTGGAGGACATCATACAGGAGAAGATACTGACCTCTGGGTATTTTGGTATTGTGCCTTTTATCTCAACCAAACCAAAAGGTAAATAATTAATTGAGCCACTGATGCCACAGCAACACACAGATATATTCTCTGGGTTTGAGGTTTCCAGTGTGTAGTTTTCGTCAAGATTTCTATTTAGTGGCATTGGAGGAAATACAGTTTTAAGGTAATTTGTACTTTCTATAGTTACATTTTATGCCATTTCATACTACAACGGCTACTTCTACTTCATTTCAGTGGGAAACACTGTACATTTTAATCCACTACATCTATCAGACAGCAGATAGCTTACGTAACCTGAAACACATATTGTGCAACAGTTTTTTCAAGTCCAGCAGCCACAGTCCTCGGTCTTCCTTTAATAGAAAGAAGATGTGGTGTCTGTTCCTTCCCAGTGTTGCATCAGTAAACTCATGTAAACTCAATAAACTCATCCTGAACTTTTGTGAAGTTTTCTGTTCAAACTTTGTTTCCCCTCCTCTGTTGTTGCATCCACTTTAAGTGACCTTTTCCCCTGTTGTGTTTTCTGTCTTGGAGACATTTTCCATCTCTTCCTCTGACGTAAGAGATATTCCTTGAACTTGTTATCGGTGGTTGCTGTTTTTGAGTGCAGTTATTATTTTTAGTCAGTTGTGTACACTGCTGCCATCTGTCTCTCCAGACAGATACATCATCAAGGTTTTGAGCTCATGTTCTCAAAACATTAATGAGATGATTCAAGCTAAAACTTTCGTAAATTGTTGAGCAACATCAAAAGTTAATAAAGTTGCACAGATGATCTGTAGATGTACAAGATTTAAACAGTTTTCAGAAAAGCTCTGATCTTATTTTAAAAATCCAGAGATGTTTTTTTTTTTTCATGCTGTTTGTTGAACAGGAAAATGCAGCCACGGAGGATTAATTGATCAGACAAGTAAGATCGAGCCAACAGGTGGGATCAACAAAGACTCTCTTAGTGCCAGTCACGGATATCTCCACACTGAAGCAGCAAATTTGGCTAAAGCTGCAACCAGTCAGCTGCTAGAAGACATTCGAGGGGCTGCCGGAGACAGACCATTCCTCGAGTATGGAACCTATACAGCAGGTTTTCCTTTTGTATGATTGTTCAAAGTTTTTTTTTTTTCCCTGATCTCTTGGTCTCATCCATCTCTCTACATCAGGATGATGGGAATCTCCAAAGGATCCAGTAAAGCCCTTTGTTTTGTGATCGACACCACACAAAGCATGAGTGATGACATCGAGACAGTGAGGAACGTCACTTCCTTTATAATCAACAGTGAAGTGGGAACAGAGAACGAGCCTTCTCTTTATATCCTCGTACCGTTCAATGATCCAGGTAGGTTCTGTAGGATGCCACAGATTTGTCATATTATCTCTTCCTCTATCATATATCACGTCAGATTATCTATTTCTCTGTCTCTTGTGAAAAGATGATTGTTTTGTACAATATTTTTTTTAAAAATCCAAACTGTGAAATGTTCCTAAAGGAAATAAAAATAAATCAGCAGATTTTCAAGTGTCACCCTGATATGAAGGTGAAGATGATTAAAAAAAAAAAAAAAAAAAATCTCTTTCTCTTTTCTCCAAATGAACTTCAGATTTCGGGCCGGTGACAAAGACTACAGATCCAAACGTCTTTAAGAATGCTATTAATTCACTGTCAGCCAGTGGTGGAGGAGATGCGGAAGAACTGAGTCTCTCTGGGCTTCAGGTTTTGTGACGTCTTTGAGACTACTTCAAAATATGCTGTGTAGTTTACAGTTTTAACTAAAACTATCCTTGCTGTCTCATACTCTTTTCCTCATGTAGCTGGCTTTGACTAATGCTCCTTTAAATTCTGAGATCTTCCTCTTCACCGATGCACCTGCTAAAGACAAACAACTACAAAGCACAGTGATCGCTCTCATAGAGCGAACTCAAACAGTGGTGAGTATCTACTGTGTTTTTGTACACACTGCGAGTTTGTGATTGAGTGTTGGTAAAGTCTTGAGTCAGACATGGAGGTGTGCACCTGTCTATCTATGGGTGGGACTAAAACAAAGTCTATGATATACGCCTGAGACTGTTTCCTCTGAACCTGACAAAGAGACACTTTTGGGCAAGAAACAGCTGCAATAATTAGTCGGTTAATATGTTAGTTATCTGACAGAAAATAAAATGGCAGCAGTTTCGATAATTGATTGAAATTTCTTTTTTTTTTCAATGAGTTTTGAAGTGTTGGTTGAAGGAAATAAGCTTTTTAAAGACATCACTTTGGACTCTGGGAAACCTGGATGAAAATTTGTTACCGTTTTCTTCCATTTTATTGAGTAATTGAGACACAACACTGATGAAAATAATCATTAGTAACATGTAAAGCAATATAATAAAAAAGAAACAGGAACAAATAACTGTATTACACCATCATTTGGAAGATTTTTTTTTCTTTGTTCATTAATCACATTAATCTTTACTATAAACCTCTCTGATTTTTTTAAAATCTTTTTTGTCATTCACCTTTTTCTTAACAGGTGAACTTTATGATTAGTACCTCAACAGTGACCAGTCGTCGGAGACGGAGTGGTAGCATCCCACAGCAATACAGCAGAATAGCAGCATCAGATGCCCAGCTGTACCGAGACCTGGCTCAGGCTTCAGGAGGTCAGGCTATCGAAGTCACAAAGAATGAGCTTCCCTTGGCCACCAGCATCATAACACAGACCTCCAGCTCCTCTCTGGTAACAGCACAAAGATTTCACTTCTAGTTAGTTTTGTCGATTCGAAGATTCCAACTGTGGCACCTGTTTAATGTGATTTTACAGGTGACTCTTCTGCAAGCAGCAAGGGACCCAGGAAGGGCAGATAATTTCCTTTTTATCGTAGATGAGACAGTAATAAACCTCACAGTTTACATCACTGGGACCACCGTCACTTTCACTCTCATCAGCCCCAATGGTAACACTGCCTCTCTAAAGTAAATCGTTTCTCTTTATGAACACTGCAGTTAAGGCATCATGTGTATTATTTTAGCATGACTACGTCATTATGTTGACTTTGAGTCATCACAATATGATTGCAGAACACTGGCTCCACATTTTACATAGTCTGCAGATTTTTTACAGACTATGTAAAAAATCTGAATGTGGATAGTGTCGTATCCACATTCAAGGAAGTATTGAACTTCCTTGAATGTTTTCTAACAAAGCAGCATTTATAACAGCTAAAATTTGAAACTAAAATCAGCTTATTTCACTGGATTTGCTCCTATCATTGGACAGTAGATACATTTAATATAATTGCTTACATTTGTGCAAAGAGAAAAAAATGTTCAAAAATTCTAAGACAAAAAAAAGAAAATCCTTAAATACCTACCAGTCTTTCATTCAAGCCTTTTTTTTACAGTTAAATTCTTTTCCAAATCATGTGTAAATGTATTGATTTTTAGAAATACTAAATGCAGCACATCTGCCATGATCACGTAACATCATTCATTTCTGTAACAGTTCCCTGCCAGCATGCTTACATTTGGTTTTTGTTTAAAGGTGAAACTCAGCAAAGCACCGACGCAACAGGATCACTGATCACTGCATCCCAGTCAGTGGGAAACTTCAAGACTCTGCGGCTGAAAAAGGAAGTTGGACAATGGGAAATAAGAATGGTGTCAACTAATCCCTACACGCTGAAGGTCGTAGGTGAGACTTCCATGATTGATTTATAAAATCATAAAATGTTTGTTAGACATTAACAATGTTTGTTAGAGTCGCTTAGCTGTCACTTACCGTTAAGAACAAGTCTTCATTGTTTTGGTTTGGATGTCAGAGAGTGCATCCCCTTCCTGTATGTCTCTCATGTGCATTAAAGTAACTTGTGATCAGTGATTTACAGCTGTATTTGAAGCCTTGCGCTGACATGATAAGGATTCTCCTTCTTGAGTTACCAGCCCACATCAGGTCTCGCTAGGTTTCTGTTCCGTGTTCCCAGGGAGTTTTAGTCATGTGTTGTTCCGTCCGTTGCTCCAGAAAATGTTCAAAAGAAATATTCTGCCAACTATTAGTGTCAGTACAGGGATTTTATCATATTTTAATCCTTGAAATTTTGGTAAAATTCCCATAATAACATTCATATCCCCCTCAGGATCAGTTGCAGTCCCCTTAGATGATCCCTTAACCTTTAAAGACATGGCTGAGTCATTGTGTGCAGACTCCTGTCATGTCTGACAGTGTTGTCTGTAACTCCCACTACTTCTTCACACCTTTTCATGCTGTTGTCTCAAAACATAAACAGCTGTAAACACACGTGTGCAATGTTGAAGTTCTGACAAGAAAGAACACTGGGTAGGTAGAGTATAGGTATAGATAGGTATACAATGTACAGTTTGGCTTGTTTACTTAGCCTTTCTCTTTTTGTTCTTAACTTTTTATGTGCAGGGCAGAGTCCTATTGACTTCCTGTTTGACTTTGTGGCAGCATCGCAGGGCCCGTTCTCAGGATTTGATGCTCTTGACACACGACCCAGAGCTGGTAAAGAAACATTAAATTGTGAATTTAATGATGTGCTAACATCATCAAGACAAGACACAATGAATTTTCCTTTCCTTTAAAAGGTCTGAACGGTAGCTTGTTGGTGTCTTTAACGGGGAGCGACACTGCCACGCTGACAGAAGTCGCTCTGATTGAATCGGCGGGGTCAGAGGAGATCAAAGGAGTTATGGAGCCACAGGGGGGTGGAATGTTCTTGGTTCAGGTTGACCGGATACCATCAGTGGAGTTTGTGGTGCGGGTGAAGGGGCAGGATGGAGCTGCCACCAGCGGAGCTTCATCAACTGTCTTCCAAAGGCAGTCATCTACCAACTTCAGAGCCTCCAATCTGACTATCACCGTGAGTACGCATCCCAGACCATCACTGTGTTACACAGGGACGTCACATCAAACATAACAGGAAATGCAGCAGCATAAACTTTGAATGTTCACTTTATAAAAGTTCATGAAGTTCATCACTACAAACACTGACTCTTGTCTGATTCTCTCTGTATTTAGGCTGAATCAAACAGCATCTTAGTACCAGGAACACCTTTCTCCGTGCCCTTCTTTGTGATGACCAGTGGAACAGGGGGGAATTTCACCATCCGAGCCACCAACAACCAACGTTTTGACTCAACGTCTCCATCCAGTTTATTCCTGGAGACCGGAAACAGTACTAATGGTACAGTGACCCTCTCAGCACCACTTAACACCCCATCCGGTACTGATGTCACACTGACCGTTGAGGCGGAAGGTCCAGGCGGCGCAGACACCAACTACATCGTGCTGCGTTTCTCTGTCGTAAACACGGTAACACTCATAAATTAAGAATCATATTTACTGATAAAATTACAAAGTTAGAAAGAATCTTGAAATCACTGATGTAAAACCAGCAGTTTATTGACTAAGGCGTTGAATAATCATTCTAGCTTATTAAGTCCCTCCATCATTGTGTTTACTGGTTGAATCGCTGATGTAAAACTAGTTAACTTATCTATTTTCTCTTCACAGGTGACTGATTTCACTCATCCAGTGTGTGAGCTGCTCAGCCTGAGGTCCAACTGCTCTGAAAACTGCAGCTTCTCGACATGGGAGCTCTCCGTCCGGGTGACTGATGGAGCTGAAGGGGTGGGGGTCGACCGCGTCAGTCTCAGACAAGGCAACGGGACCATAAACACCAGCCTGGCTGTTGGCAACGAGAACATAACGATGGTGTCCTATAGTTCATCTTGCTGTTCACCTGAAATGGAGCTGCTGGTTGTGGATCGAGTTGGTAACGTAGGCACCTGTTCCTACTCATTCCGGGAAGGTTCAACAGCTGCTGTCTCTTTGTCCACCAAAGTCACTCAGTCCCTCTTTCTTTGCCTAAGCTTGGTAGTTCTATGGCTCATGATGATACTGGAGCCTCCCCACTAGGGGCATCCCCTAGTCTCAATGTTCTTATCAACAAAGTTTTCAGCAGGAGCAATCAATTGTTCTCAAGAAAGCTCTGATACCCTCCTGTACACTAGAGTTGCAAGTTGATCGGTGACAAAGTTATCAACTATTAACGATAACTATTATCGTTAATAGTTGCCATAACATTTAGTGGGCAGCTGTTAGTTAATCTGTTATATCTGTCACATCAAATTTATAAGGTGATAATATGTTGGGTTGTTGTGTCTCTCAGCTTGTTTTGGACTTTCTCTTCCCGCTAGTGGTAAATTAATTGATTAATGCACCTTTAAATTACCAACTGATTTTCATATGCATGCATCACTGGGTTGCTTAGCTACTCTGAGGCTTAAAACTGCTGTTTTAAAGGGAGTTGGTCCTCTGAAAGATGGGGCGTGATGGCTTCTGTGCTCTGCCTGCTGTTCTGTAGATGTATTTCTCTCTGTTTATGAGCCAAACTAAACACCAAAATTAAAAAGAGAAATCCTACTCAGAGGAAAAAGCAGCTGCTCCCAGGGGAAGTAAAAACTGTGCTGTTCCTTTGCACCAGACAGTGAGCTCTGAACTGTGCTCCAGATCTCCAGCCAGCTCTTCGTCTGTTTCCACCCATGCACATGGATACACACAGACTGGGATAGTTAAAGTCCAGCTGGCCAGTGTGTAGCCTTTCACGTGTGAGGGGTGTCTAGCGGGCGATAATTTCTCAACAGGAAATGATCTGGAAAATGCTGTAACAACAGATGAAAACCGCAGACATTTGTTTTTTAAAAAACACTTTTTTTTTTTTATTGTTGTCGTAATGCGTCTAATGTATAATCCTTTATAGACTTTTCACATTTTGCTACAAGTTCAACATTTTTTTTCTGGTTTCCTTTATCACTATTTACATTTTGAAAAGTTTTCAGAGAGGCTTATTTAAATAAACTGGTCAGTGATCGTCTGATTGGGAGGGTGAAGCAAATACATGTTGAGATGCGTGCTTATCTGGTGTGTATCTTTAATTCCGGTGTGTGTGTTTATTAATATTTAGTTTGGGTAGTTTGAAGATGCAATTTATCAAAACCAAAAAAAAGGGCCCAGTTTTGCTTCTTGTGTATATTTGTCCTTTTCTAACACAGTTGTTAGAAAATAAAAAGTGAGAACAAAGTCGACTTACCTCACACCTTTAACACAACTTGCACATGTCCCTCTAACCTTCAGCCCCCTCACTCCACATTTGCACTCTTTTCAAATCACTGTAAATGGTGTGAATACATTCAAATATTTTTTTGGCATAGCATTAAAGGTACATTATGTAAAAACTGGAATGTGGATTACGTAGAATCAACCACAAAGCAATTGTATTAGATATGGATGCATTTTGTTCAAATTTGCTGAACCGTCAATTGGAATTTACATTGTCCACATTCATGCTGTTACACAACGGTACCTTTAGAGGGACAACACTGTTTGAGTATGTAGGAGAGTGGCTGCCTGTCAATGCAAAGGAAATGTGTTTCTATGAAATTCAGACCAGTTCTTCAGAAGGTGTGTTCACATGCACATCAGGCAGTGCCATTGGTGTACTGGGAAAGCTTATTCTCCAAGTCACAGATTCTCTTCTCCTGAGACAAAACTGTGGCCTTCAGATTCTGAATCTCCTCCAACAACCTCTCAAGCAACTGAGGCTGGACAGGAGGGAGAGGAGAGAAGGAAGAAAAGGGGAAACAGAAGGAGAAAGGAAAAAAAGACAGTGACAGGGAAGGGAAAATTAAGGATAAAAAAAGAGAAAGAGGAAAAATAGGTCAAGGACAGTAAGCAACTAGAAAAAATGAACCAAACCAAAAAAAAAGGGAGCTTTGGAAGAAAAAAAAAGTTGTGGGCAGGTACAAATAGAAGAGAGATCATCAGAAAAGGGTTAAACAGAGAGAGTAATGGTGCATTCAGATTACAGGCCACAAAGCTAAACAAAATCTTTCTTTGTTACTGAAAATGTGAAACATAAAGCTACAAACGTCACCAAATAAATTTGCAGCAGTAAAAAATCCAGCTTTTGTAGCCTGCAATGTGAAAGCAGATTAGAATAGCTGAGTCATACTATGCTATATACTGCAACGTAGTATAAGGAACAGTGGTTCACACACAGGATATACGTTATAGAGCTGAACGATTTTGGAAAATAATCTAATTGCGATTTAATATGCAATTATTTTTTGAAAGCTCGTTATGTTCTGTATTATTCAACAACAAGCAACGAATCATTGTAGTATGACCAAAACAATATTTAGATAGATTAAACATTAGGCCTACTTATTCCGCAGGGCCTTTCTCTTTGCATTTTGTGTGTAACTCCAGCATGGCGACCTGGCTAAAATATGTGTGGGACGGCATGTTATATCACTTATCCAGTGTATTTATTAAACCAGCGAACCCAGGTTTGGTCACCGTACTGAGGGGCATCATATCTTTTGCGATGCACTTTGTTACTTTTTGAGCAATTTCCATGTGCCGTTTTGAAGTACACTCATACGGAGTTACGCTTTCAAATATTTCTGTAATTGATACTTGCCGGGTGGTCTTTGGTTTACTTGAGTAGGTTTTGCACAATACCTGACGCTGCGCAACGTCTAATGTTTTTTTTTTTTAATCCAAAACACAGAAAGTATAAAACATGGACATAGCACCCGTAATGTCAGCCATTGGTTTCGGGGAGTCGGTTTTTGTGACCAAACCATGGGCATGCACCATCTTGGATTTTAGTGGGAGTGTACTTTCCATATTTGGCACTGTTGTTGTTGTTATCAGAAATAAAAATAATGATAATAATAATAATAATGTTTAATATTTAATATTTACCGGCTTTCACCGCTGCCTCCACCCACTATCCACTTACAGTTACAGCAGCACACAAACAACAGCAGCCGCTTACTGACTGTGCTCTGTCCACACAATGTCAGACTTTTTAAACAGAAAAATTAGACAAAATAAAATTGTAGCCTAGTATTCCCGCAATAAACGGACTCTGAGAGCACGGAACACACCCCAACAGCGTTCCTAACGTTAGCTGCTCCGGTCCTCTATCTGTATCAGCAGCGACCATAAATCGGCAATTAAGTCATAAGCCAGCAGCAAAATATGCTAATACATGCTAACTAGTCCATCCAAAATAGTCCCACACAACTGACGTACTGCTCCTCTTTGGCATTAAATTTTCCGAAAGGGGGGAGTTGTAGGTTTCAGCAGTGAGGATCACTTCCACGTTCAAAAAGCTGCAGTTCAGGGATTAGCTGATTAGCCTTAGGCTAGCTCAGTTGCTCCGAGCTAAGTGGCTGGGTTCTCAGCCGGCTGACCCCGGCTGACCCGTAGAGTAACCGCCTCTTTGGCAAATATGGAAAGTACACTCCCACTAAAATCCAAGATGGCGCAGCTCAAATGCCCATGTTTTGGTCACAAAACCGACTCCCTGAAACCAATGGGTGACGTCATGGGGGCTACGTCCATGTTTTATATAGTCTATGATTATTCGCAGTGCCAGCTTCTGTCGAGCCTGAGGCCATTACAGATTAACGCGCAATCAGTCTCTCACATGTCGCGTGACAGAGTGTAATGTGCAGTTTCTGAGGTTGAAAAATCGCGTTTTTTCACATCGCAATATGATCGCAAATGCAATTAATCGTTCAGCCCTAATACCTAATACCATTATGTGACCATAATATAACAACAGGTTGGCTAAAGGACTTACTGGCAAGCTGTTGGTGTCCAAAACGGACATGCTGCGTCGGGTGGTGGGTCTGGAGTCCAGCACGTTCTTCTTTGCCACTTTGAGCTCTCGGCTTTTCGGAGGCACGTAGCCCTCCCTCATGGACACCAGAATTGGATCCTCATCGCGGCCATCAAGCCACTCTTCGGGCTCCATGGCAGGTTCAGGCCCCGCTGTGTCCGGATACAGGTCATCCTGGAAGAGGTCTGACTGTGGTGGAAGAAAAGAGGAAGAAAAAAAGGAGATATACAGTATGTGGTTTTGTTTTGTATTTTGGCATGTACTATACAGTGGTTGTTTTTTTAAATACTTTAATGTTATAGTTGGTCAAAATACAACTAATTTGAACTGATTTTTTTTTATAGTTGAATCTAGAAAATGTATCAAAATTTTGAAATTGGTCATATGTTTTGTCTGAAAAAGAAAAAGATTCGTCTGAAAAGTAATAACTATAGCTTTGAGGGGGAAAAATATTAAGTGAAAAGCACAATATTTCCCTCTGACCTGTAGAGTGGGCTTGAAGTATGAGGTATTATGATATTGAAATAGATTAAAGTAAAAGTACCTCAAAACTGTAAGTACAGTACTTGAGTAAATGTCTGTGATTGTCTTCAACTACTGTAAAAGTCAAAAGCCTGTAAGGTGAAATCAGTGGGACAGTGGGGGCTTACTTTTCTGGGCACTGTCATTGTGATGGGCTCACACTTTTTGTCAAGGAGCTTGTATAACCTAAGAGATGAGACAGAGCAGAGAGAAAAGAGGAGAGAATATAAGTCTATGTTTTACATCACACGTTGATTTGGTGGAATGACAGGCCTCAGGCGGTTGTAAGCAGATGGAAGCGCAACCACATGAGCCCTCATCCATCCATCTGTTTTCTATACAGCTTGATCCGTCTGGGTCGCGGGGAGCTGGAGCCTATCCCAGCTGACTGCGGGCGAGAGATAGGGTACGACCTGGAGTGGTCGCCAGTCAATCGCAGGGCCGACACGCAAAAACAGGTAACTACACACGCACAGTCACCTAGGGACAATGAGTAGTAGCCAGTTAACCTAATGTGCATGTTTTTGGGATTGTGCCACGCAGGCACAGGGGCACATGCAAACTCTGTGCAGAAGAGCTCAGACCGGGTTTCGAACCTGGAGCCCTCGTGTTGCTAGTATTGCCACAGTACTTTAGCTTAGTGCGGCAAAGTTTGCAGACAATATACGTCCTGTTGACGTGTTTAAAACTCCTGCCACGAAAATCAAAGCGCATCCACATGCTCGCTTTTAGCCCAGATGCAGCTGGATAGATTGGTTGGTTGTCGTTAATGGTTTTACTTTTTCCATTTCGCACACCTCTTGTCTCGCTAGCATCATGGCTAACATAGTAAGCTCGCTCGCTGGCTCTGTTACAGGGTGTTGTTAGTCAACAGCTCCGCCTTGTGGTTAAATCCCGGATGACAGCCAGTAACTGGAGAGTAACCGCTATGTATTAATAAAAAAATCGATCTTTGGAAATTGAATAATCGTCCATAGTATAATCGCGATTAATCAATAATCGACCTCACATACACTTTAACATTGTCTTCTGATGGATAGTTCATCAGATATGAACATTTTTGGCATAAATGCAGTGAATAAACTAATGAAAAAGACAAAAGAATTTGG
The DNA here is from genome assembly GCF_017976425.1 of Toxotes jaculatrix. NCBI lineage: Eukaryota > Metazoa > Chordata > Actinopteri > Toxotidae > Toxotes > Toxotes jaculatrix. The sequence goes on along the minus strand of NC_054405.1, from coordinate 20,068,868 downwards.
CCTCGAGTGAAGTGATGTACTGTCTGTACGGTCTGTATCTTACCTGGCGATCTCGCATTTGCTGACGTCCACACCTCTCTTGGGCATAAAGCCCATCCCTCTCTGGGGCTCCTTACTGCTGAAGGTGTTGAGGTAGTGGACGTACGGCGGCTCCTCTGTGATCTCAAAGTAACGGACACTGCTGTCGCCCTGCGCACGCCAAACACAGAAAACGCATACATGAAACATGTCAAAAATAAATGTGACATTGTTATTACTGAGGCAGGAAATACTGCTGGATCTGCATACATTACTAAACATATTATGCAGTACATTTACACTTTAATTTAGCATACCTTTCCACAGAGGTAGACCATGTTTGCATCTGCATCATAGTATGGTAACAACACTCCATTACTTGTGTCCAACTCCAACAGTGCAATAGGCTCCTCGAAATTTGTCTGTGAGGAGTAAAATGGATGAAGAAGTCCTACATTTTGTTGTGTACATATGTTTCTGCACGTATTGAATATTATTGCTTGTTACCGGGTCCCAGAGTCCGAGCTCTCTTTGGCTCATCCTGGTGAATCCTGTGGTGAAGATGTTTCCGTCTCTTGTGAAGATGGCTCGCATTGGCCGAATCCCCTCATGTGGAGCAAGCCGTTCCTGAAGATCAGCAGAAGAAAGACGTTACTATAACAACAGGTTCGGTTTTGTACAGATATAAGATAGAATGTGTTAATTAGTGAGTTTCAGAGGTTCAATGTGGCTGTTTCCTTGTTTCTTGTCTAACTCTCATCAACAAAGCAAACAAGTAATCTCCAATTATTACTTAAATAGATCGTAAGTCCCGCCCTCTTCACGCTGATACTAACACCGTCATCAAATTTGCTGATGACACGGCCATCGTGGGTCTGATCAGCGGTGGCAGTGAGGCTCCATACAGGGAGGAGGTCCAGAGGCTAGTGGCCTGGTACAGTAACAACCACCTCATCATTGATTTCCGGAGGCAGAGGACAACGCCGCACACAGATATAAGCATCAACGGAGAGGTGGTGGAGCGGGTCACAGACTTCAAGTTCCTCGGTCTGCACATCTCAGAGGACCTGGACTGGACTGTGAACACCACCAGGGGCGTGCTGGGGTTGAAATCAGCCTGGGAGCTTGGTTTGGAGAGGCCTTTTACCCGATAGCACACCGGATGTAAGTGGAACTGTGATTTTAACATGAATACTTTATTTGCAATACAAAAACAATCTAATGATATACAGTCAGCAGAGTGTACTAAAGTAAGCTACATATACTCACACATACTATGCATACTCAAACACTATTTATTTAAAAATTAAAACTACTGTGTGTGTGTGCGCGGGGAGAACAGAGGCAAAAAGACTGGCAAAATTTCTGCTTTATTTGGTAGCATGAAAACATGGAAAAGAAGATGCTTTGTGTGTTCCTTGCATGTGGTTTTGCTCAAATAAAAGCAATTAAGTGTGTATGTGTGTGTGTGTCTGTGGCTTCTTTCTTAATTTAGCCCGCTCGTCTTTCTTGTTTTCTTGTAACAGTTTGATGACTGACTGAGCGGCTGGGCCTATGTTGACACCTCAGAGCCGTATGACACTTTTCATGACATCTTGAGTTCTTACTAAAATATGACTTTTTTGGCATATTTTGACGCCTTAGTAAACAATGAGGTGTTTCATGACATTTTGAGGTCTTACTAAAATATGACTTTTTTTTGGACCTCAAAATGTCATAAAAAACGTCATAGTATAGTAAGGCGTCAAAATCGGCCAAAAAAAGTCAAAATTTTTTTGGACCTCAAAATGTCATAAAAAACGTCATAGTATAGTAAGGCGTCAAAATCGGACCCAAAAAGTCAAAATTTTTTTGGACCTCAAAATGTCATAAAAAACGTCATAGTATAGTAAGGCGTCAAAATCGGACCAAAAAAGTCAAAAAAATTTTGGACCTCAAAATGTCATAAAAAACGTCATAGTATAGTAAGGCGTCAAAATCGGCCAAAAAAAGTCAACATTTTTTTGGACCTCAAAATGTCATAAAAAAACGTCATAGTATAGTAAGGCGTCAAAATCGGCCAAAAAAAGTCAAAATTTTTTTGGACCTCAAAATGTCATAAAAAACGTCATAGTATACTAAGGCGTCAAAATCGGCAAAAAAAAGTCTAAATTTTTTTTGACCTCAAAATGTCATAAAAAACGTCATAGTATAGTAAGGCGTCAAAATCGGACAAAAAAAGTCAACATTTTTTTGGACCTCAAAATGTCATAAAAAACACCATAGTATAGTAAGGCGTCAAAATCGGACCAAAAATGTCAAAAATTTTTTTGACCTCAAAATGTCATAAAAAACGTCATAGTATAGTAAGGCGTCAAAATCGGCAAAAAAAAGTCAACATTTTTATGGACCTCAAAATGTCATAAAAAACGTCATAGTATAGTATGGCGTCAAAATCGGCCAAAAAAAGTCAACATTTTTTTGTACCTCAAAATGTCATAAAAAATGTCATACGGCCGTAAGGCGTCAAAATCGGAGAAAAGAAGTCACAATTTTTTTAGACCTCAAAATGTCATAAAAAAAAGTCATAGTATACTAAGGCGTCAAAATCGGCAAAAAAAAGTCAAAATTTTTTTTGACCTCAAAATGTCATAAAAAACGTCATAGTATAGTAAGGCGTCAAAATCGGACAAAAAAAGTCAACATTTTTTTGGACCTCAAAATGTCACAAAAAACGTCATCGTATAGTAAGGCGTCAAAATCGGACCAAAAAAGTCAAAATTTTTTTTGACCTCAAAATGTCATAAAAAACGTCATAGTATAGTAAGGCGTCAAAATCGGACCAAAAATGTCAAAAAATTTTTGGACCTCAAAATGTCATAAAAAACGTCATAGTATAGTAAGGCGTCAAAATCGGACAAAAAAAGTCAACATTTTTTTGGATCTCAAAATGTTATAAAAAACGTCATACGGCCGTAACGCGTCAAAATCGGCCAAAAAAAGTCTAAATTTTTTTGGACCTCAAAATGTCACAAAAAACGTCATCGTATAGTAAGGCGTCAAAATCGGACCAAAAAAGTCAAAATTTTTTTTGACCTCAAAATGTCATAAAAAATGTCATAGTATAGTAAGGCGTCAAAATCGGACCAAAAATGTCAAAAATTTTTTGGACCTCAAAATGTCATAAAAAACGTCATAGTATAGTATGGCGTCAAAATCGGCCAAAAAAAGTCAACATTTTCTTGTACCTCAAAATGTCATAAAAAACGTCATACGGCCGTAAGGCGTCAAAATCGGAGAAAAAAAGTCACAATTTTTTTAGACCTCAAAATGTCATAAAAAAAAGTCATACGGCCGTAAGGCGTCAAAATCGGCCAAAAAAAGTCAAAATTTTTTTGGACCTCAAAATGTCATAAAGAACGTCATAGTATAGTAAGGCGTCAAAATCGGACCAAAAAAGTCAAAAAAATTTTTGACCTCAAAATGTCATAAAAAACGTCATAGTATAGTAAGGTATCAAAATCGGCCAAAAAAAGTCAAAATCTTTATTTTGATGCCTAAAAAAACGCCATACTATACTATGACGTTTTTTATGACATTTTGAGGTCCAAAAAAATTTTGACTTTTTTTGGCCGAAAAAAACGCCATACTATACTATGAGGTTTTTTATGACTTTTTGAGGTCCAAAAAATGTTTGACTCTTTTTGGTCGAAAAAAACGCCATACTATACTATGAAGTTTTTTATGACTTTTTGAGGTAAAAAAAAATGTTGACTTTTTTTGCCCGATTTTGACGCCTTACTATACTATGACGTTTTTTATGACTTTTTGAGGTCAAAAAAAATTTTGACTTTTTTTGGCCGAAAAAAACGCCTTACTATAATATGATGTTTTTTATGACTTTTTGAGCTCAAAAAAATGTTTGACTTTTTTTGCCAGAAAAAAAAACGCCTTACTATACTATGACGTTTTTTATGACTTTTTGAGGTCAAAAAAAATTTTGACCTTTTTTGACCGATTTTGACGCCTTACTATACTATGACGTTTTTTATGACTTTTTGAGGTCAAAAAAATTTTTGACTTTTTTTGGCCGAAAAAAACGCCTTACTATACTATGACGTTTTTTATGACTTTTTGAGGTCAAAAAAATTTTTGACTTTTTTTGCCCGAAAAAAACGCCTTACTATACTATGACGTTTTTTATGACTTTTTGAGGTAAAAAAAAATGTTGACTTTTTTTGGCCGAAAAAAACGCCTTACTATACTATGACGTTTTTTATGGCTTTTTGAGGTCAAAAAAAATGTTGACTTTTTTTGGCCGAAAAAAACGCCTTACTATACTATGACGTTTTTTATGACTTTTTGAGGTCAAAAAAAATGTTGACTTTTTTTGGCCGAAAAAAAAGCCTTACTATACTATGACGTTTTTTATGACTTTTTGAGGTCCAAAAAAATTTTGACTTTTTTTGCCCGATTTTGACGCCTTACTATACTATGACGTTTTTTATGACATTTTCAGGTCCAAAAAAATTTTGACTTTTTTTTGCCGATTTTGATGCCTTACTATACTATGACGTTTTTTATGACTTTTTGAGGTCAAAAAAAATGTTGACTTTTTTTGGCCGAAAAAAACGCCTTACTATACTATGACGTTTTTTATGACTTTTTGAGGTCAAAAAAAATGTTGACTTTTTTTGGCCGAAAAAAACGCCTTACTATACTATGACGTTTTTTATGACTTTTTGAGGTAAAAAAAAATGTTGACTTTTTTTGGCCGAAAAAAACGCCTTACTATACTATGACGTTTTTTATGACTTTTTGAGGTAAAAAAATTTTTTGACTTTTTTTGGCCGAAAAAAAAGCCTTACTATACTATGACGTTTTTTATGACTTTTTGAGGTCAAAAAAAATTGTGACTTTTTTTGGCCGATTTTGACGCCTTACTATACTATGACGTTTTTTATGACATTTTGAGGTCAAAAAAATTTTTGACTTTTTTTGGCAGAAAAAAACGCCTTACTATACTATGACGTTTTTTATGACATTTTGAGGTCAAAAATTTTTTTGACTGTTTTTGGCCGAAAAAATCACCTTACTATACTATGACGTTTTTTATGACATTTTGAGGTCCAAAAAAATGTTGACTTTTTTTTCCCGATTTTGATGCTTTACTATACTATGACGTTTTTTATGACATTTTGAGGTCAAAAATTTTTTTGACTTTTTTTGGCCGAAGAAAACGCCTTACTATACTATGACGTTTTTTATGACTTTTGTAGGTCAAAAAAAATTTTGACTTTTTTTGGCCGAAAAAAACGCCATACTATACTATGACGTTTTTTATGACATTTTGAGGTCAAAAATTTTTTTGACTTTTTTGGTCCGATTTTGACGCCATACTATACTATGACGTTTTTTATGACATTTTGAGGTCAAAAAAATTTTTGACTTTTTTGGTCCGATTTTGACGCCATACTATACTATGACATTTTTTATGACATTTGTAGGTCAAAAAAATTTTTGACTTTTTTTGGCCGAAAAAAACGCCATACTATACTATGGCATTTTTTATGACATTTTGAGGTCAAAAAAAATTTTGACTTTTTTTGGTCGAAAAAAACGCCATACTATACTATGACGTTTTTTATGACATTTTGAGGTCAAAAATTTTTTTGACTTTTTTGGTCCGATTTTGACGCCATACTATACTATGACGTTTTTTATGACATTTGTAGGTCAAAAAAAATGTTGACTTTTTTTGGCCGAAAAAAACGCCTTACTATACTATGACGTTTTTTATGACATTTTGAGGTCAAAAAAAATGTTGACTTTTTTTGGCCGAAAAAAACGCCTTACTATACTATGACGTTTTTTATGACTTTTTGAGGTCAAAAAAAATGTAGACTTTTTTTGCCCGATTTTGACGCCTTACTATACTATGACGTTTTTTATGACATTTTGAGGTCAAAAAAAAACGTGACTTTTTTTGGCCCGAAAAAAACGCCTTACTATACTATGATGTTTTTTATGACTTTTTGAGGTCAAAAAAAATGTTGACTTTTTTTGGCCGAAAAAAACGCCTTACTATACTATGACGTTTTTTATGACTTTTTGAGGTCAAAAAAAATTTTGACTTTTTTTGCCCGATTTTGACGCCTTACTATACTATGACGTTTTTTATGACTTTTTGAGGTCAAAAAAAATGTTGACTTTTTTTGGCCGAAAAAAACGCCTTACTATACTATGACGTTTTTTATGACTTTTTGAGGTCAAAAAAAATGTTGACTTTTTTTGGCCGATTTTGACGCCTTACTATACTATGACGTTTTTTATGACATTTTGAGGTCAAAAAAAATTGTGACTTTTTTTGGCCGATTTTGACGCCTTACTATACTATGACGTTTTTTATGACATTTTGAGGTCCAAAAAAAGTTTGACTTTTTTTGGCCGATTTTGACGCCTTACTATACTATGACGTTTTTTATGACATTTTGAGGTCCAAAAAAAGTTTGACTTTTTTTGGCCGATTTTGACGCCTTACTATACTATGACGTTTTTTATGACATTTTCAGGTCCAAAAAATTTTTGACTTTTTTTTGCCGATTTTGATGCCTTACTATACTATGACGTTTTTTATGACATTTTGAGATCCAAAAAAATTTTGACTTTTTTTGGCCAAAAAAACGCCTTACTATACTATGACGTTTTTTATGACATTTTGAGGTCAAAAAAAATTGTGACTTTTTTTGGCCGAAAAAAACGCCTTACTATACTATGACGTTTTTTATGACTTTTTGAGGTCAAAAAATTTTTTGACTTTTTTTGGCCGATTTTGACGCCTTACTATATTATGACGTTTTTTATGACTTTTTGAGGTCAAAAAAAATTTTGACTTTTTTTGCCCGATTTTGACGCCTTACTATACTATGACGTTTTTTATGACTTTTTGAGGTCAAAAAAATTTTTGACTTTTTTTGGCAGAAAAAAACGCCTTACTATACTATGACGTTTTTTATGACATTTTGAGGTCAAAAATTTTTTTGACTGTTTTTGGCCGAAAAAATAGCCTTACTATACTATGACGTTTTTTATGACATTTTGAGGTCAAAAAAATTTTTGACTTTTTTTGCCCGAAAAAAACGCCTTACTATACTATGACGTTTTTTGTGACATTTTGAGGTAAAAAAAAATTTAGACTTTTTTTGCCCGATTTTGACGCCTTACTATACTATGACGTTTTTTATGACATTTTGAGGTCAAAAAAATTTTGACTTTTTTTTGCCGATTTTGATGCCTTACTATACTATGACGTTTTTTATGACTTTTTGAGGTAAAAAAAAATGTTGACTTTTTTTGGCCGAAAAAAACGCCTTACTATACTATGACGTTTTTTATGACTTTTTGAGGTCAAAAAAAATGTTGACTTTTTTTGGCCGAAAAAAACGCCTTACTATACTATGACGTTTTTTATGACTTTTTGAGGTCAAAAAAAATGTTGACTTTTTTTGGCCGAAAAAAACGCCTTACTATACTATGACGTTTTTTATGACTTTTTGAGGTAAAAAAAAATGTTGACTTTTTTTGGCCGAAAAAAACGCCTTACTATACTATGACGTTTTTTATGACTTTTTGAGGTAAAAAAAATTTTTGACTTTTTTTGGCCGAAAAAAAAGCCTTACTATACTATGACGTTTTTTATGACTTTTTGAGGTCAAAAACAATTGTGACTTTTTTTGGCCGATTTTGACGCCTTACTATACTATGACGTTTTTTATGACATTTTGAGGTCAAAAAAATTTTTGACTTTTTTTGCCCGAAAAAAACGCCTTACTATACTATGACGTTTTTTATGACATTTTGAGGTCAAAAAAAATTTAGACTTTTTTTGCCCGATTTTGACGCCTTACTATACTATGACGTTTTTTATGACATTTTGAGGTCCAAAAAAAATTTTGACTTTTTTTGGCCGAAAAAAACGCCTTACTATACTATGACGTTTTTTATGACTTTTTGAGGTCAAAAAAAATTTTGACTTTTTTTGCCCGATTTTGACGCTTTACTATACTATGACGTTTTTTATGACTTTTTGAAGTCAAAAAAAATTTTGAATTTTTTTGGCCGAAAAAAACGCCTTACTATACTATGACGTTTTTTATGACTTTTTGAGGTAAAAAAAAATGTTGACTTTTTTTGGCCGAAAAAAAACGCCTTACTATACTATGACGTTTTTTATGACTTTTTGAGGTAAAAAAAAATGTTGACTTTTTTTGGCCGAAAAAAACGCCTTACTATACTATGACGTTTTTTATGACTTTTTGAGGTCAAAAAAAATGTTGACTTTTTTTGGCCGAAAAAAACGCCTTACTATACTATGACGTTTTTTATGACTTTTTGAGGTCAAAAAAATTTTTGACTTTTTTTGCCCGATTGTGACGCTTTACTATACTATGACATTTTTTATGACTTTTTGAGGTCAAAAAAAATTTTGACTTTTTTTGCCCGAAAAAAACGCCTTACTATACTATGACGTTTTTTATGACTTTTTGAGGTCAAAAAAAATTTTGACTGTTTTTGCCCGATTTTGACGCCTTACTATACTATGACGTTTTTTATGACTTTTTGAGGTCAAAAAAAATGTTGACTTTTTTTGGCCGAAAAAAACGCCTTACTATACTATGACGTTTTTTATGACATTTTGAGGTAAAAAAAATGTTGACTTTTTTTGGCCGAAAAAAACGCCTTACTATACTATGACGTTTTTTATGACTTTTTGAGGTAAAAAAAAATGTTGACTTTTTTTGGCCGATTTTGACGCCTTACTATACTATGACGTTTTTTATGACATTTTGAGGTCAAAAAAAATTGTGACTTTTTTTGGCCGATTTTGACGCCTTACTATACTATGACGTTTTTTATGACATTTTGAGGTAAAAAAAATTTTTGACTTTTTTTGGCCGAAAAAAACGCCTTACTATACTATGACGTTTTTTATGACTTTTTGAGGTCAAAAAAAATTTTGACTTTTTTTGCCCGATTTTGACGCTTTACTATACTATGACGTTTTTTATGACTTTTTGAGGTCAAAAAAAATGTTGACTTTTTTTGGCCGAAAAAAAACGCCTTACTATACTATGACGTTTTTTATGACATTTTGAGGTCAAAAAAAATTGTGACTTTTTTTGCCCGATTTTGACGCCTTACTATACTATGACGTTTTTTATGACATTTTGAGGTCCAAAAAAAATTTTGACTTTTTTTGGCCGAAAAAAACGCCTTACTATACTATGACGTTTTTTATGACTTTTTGAGGTCAAAAAAAATTTTGACTTTTTTTGCCCGATTTTGACGCTTTACTATACTATGACGTTTTTTATGACTTTTTGAAGTCAAAAAAAATTTTGAATTTTTTTGGCCGAAAAAAACGCCTTACTATACTATGACGTTTTTTATGACTTTTTGAGGTAAAAAAAAATGTTGACTTTTTTTGGCCGAAAAAAACGCCTTACTATACTATGACGTTTTTTATGACTTTTTGAGGTAAAAAAAAATGTTGACTTTTTTTGGCCGAAAAAAACGCCTTACTATACTATGACGTTTTTTATGACTTTTTGAGGTCAAAAAAAATGTTGACTTTTTTTGGCCGAAAAAAAACGCCTTACTATACTATGACGTTTTTTATGACTTTTTGAGGTCAAAAAAATTTTTGACTTTTTTTGCCCGATTGTGACGCTTTACTATACTATGACATTTTTTATGACTTTTTGAGGTCAAAAAAAATTTTGACTTTTTTTGCCCGAAAAAAACGCCTTACTATACTATGACGTTTTTTATGACTTTTTGAGGTCAAAAAAAATTTTGACTGTTTTTGCCCGATTTTGACGCCTTACTATACTATGACGTTTTTTATGACTTTTTGAGGTCAAAAAAAATGTTGACTTTTTTTGGCCGAAAAAAACGCCTTACTATACTATGACGTTTTTTATGACATTTTGAGGTAAAAAAAATGTTGACTTTTTTTGGCCGAAAAAAACGCCTTACTATACTATGACGTTTTTTATGACTTTTTGAGGTAAAAAAAAATGTTGACTTTTTTTGGCCGATTTTGACGCCTTACTATACTATGACGTTTTTTATGACATTTTGAGGTCAAAAAAAATTGTGACTTTTTTTGGCCGATTTTGACGCCTTACTATACTATGACGTTTTTTATGACATTTTGAGGTCAAAAAAATTTTTGACTTTTTTTGCCCGAAAAAAACGCCTTACTATACTATGACGTTTCTTATGACTTTTTGAGGTCAAAAAAAATTTTGACTTTTTTTGCCCGATTTTGACGCTTTACTATACTATGACGTTTTTTATGACTTTTTGAGGTCAAAAAAAATGTTGACTTTTTTTGGCCGAAAAAAACGCCTTACTATACAATGACGTTTTTTATGACATTTTGAGGTCAAAAAAAATTGTGACTTTTTTTGCCCGATTTTGACGCCTTACTATACTATGACGTTTTTTATGACATTTTGAGGTCCAAAAAAATTTTGACTTTTTTTGGCCGAAAAAAACGCCTTACTATACTATGACGTTTTTTATGACTTTTTGAGGTAAAAAAAAAAGTTGACTTTTTTTGGCCGATTTTGACGCCTTACTATACTATGACGTTTTTTATGACATTTTGAGGTCCAAAAAAATTTTGACTTTTTTTGCCCGATTTTGACGCTTTACTATACTATGACGTTTTTTATGACTTTTTGAGGTCAAAAAAAATTGTGACTTTTTTTGCCCGATTTTGACGCTTTACTATACTATGACGTTTTTTATGACTTTTTGAGGTCAAAAAAAAGTTTGACTTTTTTTGGCCGAAAAAAAAAGCCTTACTATACTATGACGTTTTTTATGACATTTTGAGGTAAAAAAAAAACTTGACTTTTTTTGGCCGAAAAAAACGCCTTACTATACTATGACGTTTTTTATGACTTTTTGAGGTAAAAAAAAATGTTGACTTTTTTTGGCCGAAAAAAACGCCTTACTATACTATGACATTTTTTATGACATTTTGAAGTCAAAAAAAATTTTGACTTTTTTTGGCAGATTTTGATGCCTTACTGTACTATGACGTTTTTTATGACATTTTGAGGTCAAAAAATTTTTTGACTTTTTTTGGCCGAAAAAAACGCCTTACTATACTATGACGTTTTTTATGACATTTTGAGGTCCAAAAAATTTTTGACTTTTTTTGGCCGATTTTGACGCCTTACTATATTATGACGTTTTTTATGACTTTTTGAGGTCAAAAAAATGTTTGACTTTTTTTGCCCGATTTTGACGCCTTACTATACTATGACGTTTTTTATGACTTTTTGAGGTCAAAAAAAATTTTGACTTTTTTTACCCGAAAAAAACGCCTTACTATACTAAGACGTTTTTTATGACATTTTGAGGTCAAAAAATTTTTTGACTTTTTTTGGCCGATTTTGACGCCTTACTATACTATGACGTTTTTTTATGACATTTTGAGGTCCAAAAAAAGTTTGACTTTTTCTGGCCGGTTTTGACGCTTTACTATACTATGATGTTTTTTATGACATTTTGAGGTCCAAAAAAATTTTGACTTTTTTTTGCCGATTTTGACACCTTACTATACTATGACGTTTTTTATGACATTTTGAGGTCCAAAAAAATTTTGACTTTTTTTGGCCGAAAAAAACGCCTTACTATACTATGACGTTTTTTATGACATTTTGAGGTCAAAAAAATTTTTGACTTTTTTTGCCCGATTTTGACGCTTTACTATACTATGACGTTTTTTATGACTTTTTGAAGTCAAAAAAAATTTTGAATTTTTTTGGCCGAAAAAAACGCCTTACTATACTATGACGTTTTTTATGACTTTTTGAGGTAAAAAAAAATGTTGACTTTTTTTGGCCGAAAAAAACGCCTTACTATACTATGACGTTTTTTATGACTTTTTGAGGTCAAAAAAAATGTTGACTTTTTTTGCCCGAAAAAAACGCCTTACTATACTATGACGTTTTTTATGACTTTTTGAGGTCAAAAAAATTTTTGACTTTTTTTGCCCGATTGTGACGCTTTACTATACTATGACATTTTTTATGACTTTTTGAGGTCAAAAAAAATTTTGACTTTTTTTGGCCGAAAAAAACGCCTTACTATACTATGACGTTTTTTATGACATTTTGAGGTCAAAAAATTTTTGACTTTTTTTGGCCGAAAAAAACGCCATACTATACTATGACGTTTTTTATGACTTTTTGAGGTCAAAAAAAATTTTGACTGTTTTTGCCCGATTTTGACGCCTTACTATACTATGATGTTTTTTATGACTTTTTAAGGTCAAAAAAATTTTTGACTTTTTTTGCCCGATTTTGACGCCTTACTATACTATGATGTTTTTTATGACATTTTGAGGTCAAAAAAAATTTTGACTTTTTTTGCCCGATTTTGACGCTTTACTATACTATGACGTTTTTTATGACATTTTGAGGTCCAAAAAAATTTTGACTTTTTTTTGCCGATTTTGACACCTTACTATACTATGACGTTTTTTATGACATTTTGAGGTCAAAAAAAATTTTGACTTTTTTTGGCCGAAAAAAACACCTTACTATACTATGACGTTTTTTATGACATTTTGAGGTAAAAAAAAATTGTGACTTTTTTTGGCCAAAAAAACGCCTTACTATACTATGACGTTTTTTATGACATTTTGAGGTCAAAAAATTTTTTGACTTTTTTTGGCCGAAAAAAACGCCTTACTATACTATGACGTTTTTTATGACTTTTTGAGGTCAAAAAAATTTTTGACTTTTTTTGGCCGATTTTGACGCCTTACTATATTATGATGTTTTTTATGACTTTTTGAGGTCAAAAAAAATTTTGACTTTTTTTGCCCGATTTTGACGCCTTACTATACTATGACGTTTTTTATGACTTTTTGAGGTCAAAAAAAATGTTGACTTTTTTTGGCCGAAAAAAACGCCTTACTATACTATGACGTTTTTTATGACATTTTGAGGTCAAAAATTTTTTTGACTGTTTTTGGCCGAAAAAATCGCCTTACTATACTATGACGTTTTTTATGACCTTTTGAGGTCAAAAAAAATGTTGACTTTTTTTGGCCGAAAAAAACGCCTTACTATACTATGACGTTTTTTATGACTTTTTGAGGTCAAAAAAAATGTTGACTTTTTTTGGCCGATTTTGACGCCTTACTATACTATGACGTTTTTTATGACATTTTGAGGTCAAAAAAATTTTTGACTTTTTTTGGCAGAAAAAAACGCCTTACTATACTATGACGTTTTTTATGACATTTTGAGGTCAAAAATTTTTTTGACTGTTTTTGGCCGAAAAAATCGCCTTACTATACTATGACGTTTTTTATGACATTTTGAGGTCAAAAAAATTTTTGACTTTTTTTGGCAGAAAAAAACGCCTTACTATACTATGACGTTTTTTATGACATTTTGAGGTCAAAAATTTTTTTGACTGTTTTTGGCCGAAAAAATCACCTTACTATACTATGACGTTTTTTATGACATTTTGAGGTCCAAAAAAATGTTGACTTTTTTTGCCCGATTTTGATGCTTTACTATACTATGACGTTTTTTATGACTTTTTGAGGTCAAAAATTTTTTTGACTGTTTTTGGCCGATAAAATCGCCTTACTATACTATGACATTTTTTATGACATTTTGAGGTCAAAAAAATTTTTGACTTTTTTTGGCCGAAAAAAAACGCCTTACTATACTATGACGTTTTTTATGACATTTTGAGGTCCAAAAAAATGTTGACTTTTTTTGCCCGATTTTGATGCTTTACTATACTATGACGTTTTTTATGACATTTTGAGGTCAAAAAAATTTTTGACTTTTTTTGGCCGAAGAAAATGCCTTACTATACTATGACGTTTTTTATGACTTTTGTAGGTCAAAAAAAATTTTGACTTTTTTTGGCCGAAAAAAACGCCATACTATACTATGACGTTTTTTATGACATTTTGAGGTCAAAAAAAATTTTGACTTTTTTTGGTCGAAAAAAACGCCATACTATACTATGACGTTTTTTATGACATTTTGAGGTCCAAGAAAATTTTGACTTTTTTTGGCCGATTTTGACGCCTTACTATACTATGACTTTTTTTATGACATTTTGAGGTCAAAAAAATGTTGACTTTTTTGGTCCGATTTTGACGCCTTACTATACTATGACGTTTTTTATGACATTTTCAGGTCAAAAAAAATTTTTGACTTTTTTTGGCCGAAAAAAAGGCCATACTATACTATGACGTTTTTTATGACATTTTGAGGTCAAAAAAAATTTTGACTTTTTTTGGTCGAAAAAAACGCCATACTATACTATGACGTTTTTTATGACATTTTGAGGTCAAAAATTTTTTTGACTTTTTTGGTCCGATTTTGACGCCATACTATACTATGACGTTTTTTATGACATTTTGAGGTAAAAAAAAAAACTTGACTTTTTTTGGCCGAAAAAAACGCCTTACTATACTATGATGTTTTTTATGACTTTTTGAGGTCAAAAAAAATGTTGACTTTTTTTGGCCGAAAAAAACGCCTTACTATACTATGACGTTTTTTATGACATTTTGAGGTCAAAAAAAATGTTGACTTTTTTTTGGCCGAAAAAAACGCCTTACTATACTATGACGTTTTTTATGACTTTTTGAGGTCAAAAAAAATGTTGACTTTTTTTGGCCGAAGAAAACGCCTTACTATACTATGACGTTTTTTATGACTCTTTGAGGTCAAAAAAAATTTTGACTTTTTTTGCCCGATTTTGACGCTTTACTATACTATGACGTTTTTTATGACTTTTTGAGGTCAAAAAAAATTTTGACTTTTTTTGGCCGAAAAAAACGCCTTACTATACTATGACGTTTTTTATGACTTTTTTAGGTCAAAAAAATTTTTGACTTTTTTTGGCCGAAAAAAACGCCTTACTATACTATGACGTTTTTTATGACTTTTTGAGGTCAAAAAAATTTTTGACTTTTTTTGCCCGATTTTGACGCCTTACTATACTATGACGTTTTTTATGACATTTTGAGGTCCAAAAAAATTTTGACTTTTTTTGGCTGATTTTGACGCCTTACTATACTATGACGTTTTTTATGACATTTTGAGGTCAAAAAAAATGTTGACTTTTTTTGGCCGAAAAAAACGCCTTACTATACTATGACGTTTTTTATGACTTTTTGAGGTCAAAAAATTTTTTGACTTTTTTTGGCCGAAAAAAACGCCTTACTATACTATGACGTTTTTTATGACATTTTGAGGTCAAAAAAATTTTTGACTTTTTTTGGCAGAAAAAAACGCCTTACTATACTATGACGTTTTTTATGACATTTTGAGGTCAAAAATTTTTTTGACTGTTTTTGGCCGATAAAATCGCCTTACTATACTATGACGTTTTTTATGACATTTTGAGGTCCAAAAAATTTTTGACTGTTTTTGGCCGAAAAAAACGCCTTACTATACTATGACGTTTTTTATGACTTTTTGAGGTCCAAAAAATTTTTGACTTTTTTTGGCCGATTTTGACGCCTTACTATATTATGATGTTTTTTATGACTTTTTGAGGTCAAAAAAATGTTTGACTTTTTTTGCCCGAAAAAAACGCCTTACTATACTATGACGTTTTTTATGACTTTTTGAGGTCAAAAAAAATTTTGACTTTTTTTACCCGAAAAAAACGCCTTACTATACTAAGACGTTTTTTATGACATTTTGAGGTCAAAAAATTTTTTGACTTTTTTTGGCCGATTTTGACGCCTTACTATACTATGACGTTTTTTTATGACATTTTGAGGTCCAAAAAAAGTTTGACTTTTTCTGGCCGATTTTGACGCTTTACTATACTATGATGTTTTTTATGACATTTTGAGGTCCAAAAAAATTTTGACTTTTTTTTGCCGATTTTGACACCTTACTATACTATGACGTTTTTTATGACATTTTGAGGTCAAAAAAAATGTTGACTTTTTTTGGCCGAAAAAAACGCCTTACTATACTATGACGTTTTTTATGACTTTTTGAGGTCAAAAAAAATGTTGACTTTTTTTGGCCGATTTTGACGCCTTACTATACTATGACGTTTTTTATGACATTTTGAGGTCAAAAAAAATTGTGACTTTTTTTGGCCGATTTTGACGCCTTACTATACTATGACGTTTTTTATGACATTTTGAGGTCCAAAAAAAGTTTGACTTTTTTTGGCCGATTTTGACGCCTTACTATACTATGACGTTTTTTATGACATTTTGAGGTCCAAAAAAAGTTTGACTTTTTTTGGCCGATTTTGACGCCTTACTATACTATGACGTTTTTTATGACATTTTCAGGTCCAAAAAATTTTTGACTTTTTTTTGCCGATTTTGATGCCTTACTATACTATGACGTTTTTTATGACATTTTGAGATCCAAAAAAATTTTGACTTTTTTTGGCCAAAAAAACGCCTTACTATACTATGACGTTTTTTATGACATTTTGAGGTCAAAAAAAATTGTGACTTTTTTTGGCCGAAAAAAACGCCTTACTATACTATGACGTTTTTTATGACTTTTTGAGGTCAAAAAATTTTTTGACTTTTTTTGGCCGATTTTGACGCCTTACTATATTATGACGTTTTTTATGACTTTTTGAGGTCAAAAAAAATTTTGACTTTTTTTGCCCGATTTTGACGCCTTACTATACTATGACGTTTTTTATGACTTTTTGAGGTCAAAAAAATTTTTGACTTTTTTTGGCAGAAAAAAACGCCTTACTATACTATGACGTTTTTTATGACATTTTGAGGTCAAAAATTTTTTTGGCTGTTTTTGGCCGAAAAAATAGCCTTACTATACTATGACGTTTTTTATGACATTTTGAGGTCAAAAAAATTTTTGACTTTTTTTGCCCGAAAAAAACGCCTTACTATACTATGACGTTTTTTGTGACATTTTGAGGTAAAAAAAAATTTAGACTTTTTTTGCCCGATTTTGACGCCTTACTATACTATGACGTTTTTTATGACATTTTGAGGTCAAAAAAATTTTGACTTTTTTTTGCCGATTTTGATGCCTTACTATACTATGACGTTTTTTATGACTTTTTGAGGTCAAAAAAAATGTTGACTTTTTTTGGCCGAAAAAAACGCCTTACTATACTATGACGTTTTTTATGACTTTTTGAGGTCAAAAAAAATGTTGACTTTTTTTGGCCGAAAAAAACGCCTTACTATACTATGACGTTTTTTATGACTTTTTGAGGTCAAAAAAAATGTTGACTTTTTTTGGCCGAAAAAAACGCCTTACTATACTATGACGTTTTTTATGACTTTTTGAGGTAAAAAAAAATGTTGACTTTTTTTGGCCGAAAAAAACGCCTTACTATACTATGACGTTTTTTATGACTTTTTGAGGTAAAAAAAATTTTTGACTTTTTTTGGCCGAAAAAAAAGCCTTACTATACTATGACGTTTTTTATGACTTTTTGAGGTCAAAAACAATTGTGACTTTTTTTGGCCGATTTTGACGCCTTACTATACTATGACGTTTTTTATGACATTTTGAGGTCAAAAAAATTTTTGACTTTTTTTGCCCGAAAAAAACGCCTTACTATACTATGACGTTTTTTATGACATTTTGAGGTCAAAAAAAATTTAGACTTTTTTTGCCCGATTTTGACGCCTTACTATACTATGACGTTTTTTATGACATTTTGAGGTCCAAAAAAAATTTTGACTTTTTTTGGCCGAAAAAAACGCCTTACTATACTATGACGTTTTTTATGACTTTTTGAGGTCAAAAAAATTTTTGACTTTTTTTGCCCGATTTTGACGCTTTACTATACTATGACGTTTTTTATGACTTTTTGAAGTCAAAAAAAATTTTGAATTTTTTTGGCCGAAAAAAACGCCTTACTATACTATGACGTTTTTTATGACTTTTTGAGGTAAAAAAAAATGTTGACTTTTTTTGGCCGAAAAAAACGCCTTACTATACTATGACGTTTTTTATGACTTTTTGAGGTAAAAAAAAATGTTGACTTTTTTTGGCCGAAAAAAACGCCTTACTATACTATGACGTTTTTTATGACTTTTTGAGGTCAAAAAAAATGTTGACTTTTTTTGGCCGAAAAAAACGCCTTACTATACTATGACGTTTTTTATGACTTTTTGAGGTCAAAAAAATTTTTGACTTTTTTTGCCCGATTGTGACGCTTTACTATACTATGACATTTTTTATGACTTTTTGAGGTCAAAAAAAATTTTGACTTTTTTTGCCCGAAAAAAACGCCTTACTATACTATGACGTTTTTTATGACTTTTTGAGGTCAAAAAAAATTTTGACTGTTTTTGCCCGATTTTGACGCCTTACTATACTATGACGTTTTTTATGACTTTTTGAGGTCAAAAAAAATGTTGACTTTTTTTGGCCGAAAAAAACGCCTTACTATACTATGACGTTTTTTATGACATTTTGAGGTAAAAAAAATGTTGACTTTTTTTGGCCGAAAAAAACGCCTTACTATACTATGACGTTTTTTATGACTTTTTGAGGTAAAAAAAAATGTTGACTTTTTTTGGCCGATTTTGACGCCTTACTATACTATGACGTTTTTTATGACATTTTGAGGTCAAAAAAAATTGTGACTTTTTTTGGCCGATTTTGACGCCTTACTATACTATGACGTTTTTTATGACATTTTGAGGTAAAAAAAATTTTTGACTTTTTTTGGCCGAAAAAAACGCCTTACTATACTATGACGTTTTTTATGACTTTTTGAGGTCAAAAAAAATTTTGACTTTTTTTGCCCGATTTTGACGCTTTACTATACTATGACGTTTTTTATGACATTTTGAGGTCAAAAAAAATTGTGACTTTTTTTGCCCGATTTTGACGCCTTACTATACTATGACGTTTTTTATGACATTTTGAGGTCCAAAAAAAATTTTGACTTTTTTTGGCCGAAAAAAACGCCTTACTATACTATGACGTTTTTTATGACTTTTTGAGGTCAAAAAAAATTTTGACTTTTTTTGCCCGATTTTGACGCTTTACTATACTATGACGTTTTTTATGACTTTTTGAAGTCAAAAAAAATTTTGAATTTTTTTGGCCGAAAAAAACGCCTTACTATACTATGACGTTTTTTATGACTTTTTGAGGTAAAAAAAAATGTTGACTTTTTTTGGCCGAAAAAAACGCCTTACTATACTATGACGTTTTTTATGACTTTTTGAGGTAAAAAAAAATGTTGACTTTTTTTGGCCGAAAAAAACGCCTTACTATACTATGACGTTTTTTATGACTTTTTGAGGTCAAAAAAAATGTTGACTTTTTTTGGCCGAAAAAAACGCCTTACTATACTATGACGTTTTTTATGACTTTTTGAGGTCAAAAAAATTTTTGACTTTTTTTGCCCGATTGTGACGCTTTACTATACTATGACATTTTTTATGACTTTTTGAGGTCAAAAAAAATTTTGACTTTTTTTGCCCGAAAAAAACGCCTTACTATACTATGACGTTTTTTATGACTTTTTGAGGTCAAAAAAAATTTTGACTGTTTTTGCCCGATTTTGACGCCTTACTATACTATGACGTTTTTTATGACTTTTTGAGGTCAAAAAAAATGTTGACTTTTTTTGGCCGAAAAAAACGCCTTACTATACTATGACGTTTTTTATGACATTTTGAGGTAAAAAAAATGTTGACTTTTTTTGGCCGAAAAAAACGCCTTACTATACTATGACGTTTTTTATGACTTTTTGAGGTAAAAAAAAATGTTGACTTTTTTTGGCCGATTTTGACGCCTTACTATACTATGACGTTTTTTATGACATTTTGAGGTCAAAAAAAATTGTGACTTTTTTTGGCCGATTTTGACGCCTTACTATACTATGACGTTTTTTATGACATTTTGAGGTCAAAAAAATTTTTGACTTTTTTTGCCCGAAAAAAACGCCTTACTATACTATGACGTTTCTTATGACTTTTTGAGGTCAAAAAAAATTTTGACTTTTTTTGCCCGATTTTGACGCTTTACTATACTATGACGTTTTTTATGACTTTTTGAGGTCAAAAAAAATGTTGACTTTTTTTGGCCGAAAAAAACGCCTTACTATACTATGACGTTTTTTATGACATTTTGAGGTCAAAAAAAATTGTGACTTTTTTTGCCCGATTTTGACGCCTTACTATACTATGACGTTTTTTATGACATTTTGAGGTCCAAAAAAATTTTGACTTTTTTTGGCCGAAAAAAACGCCTTACTATACTATGACGTTTTTTATGACTTTTTGAGGTAAAAAAAAATGTTGACTTTTTTTGGCCGATTTTGACGCCTTACTATACTATGACGTTTTTTATGACATTTTGAGGTCCAAAAAAATTTTGACTTTTTTTGCCCGATTTTGACGCTTTACTATACTATGACGTTTTTTATGACTTTTTGAGGTCAAAAAAAATTGTGACTTTTTTTGCCCGATTTTGACGCTTTACTATACTATGACGTTTTTTATGACTTTTTGAGGTCAAAAAAAAGTTTGACTTTTTTTGGCCGAAAAAAAAAGCCTTACTATACTATGACGTTTTTTATGACATTTTGAGGTAAAAAAAAAACTTGACTTTTTTTGGCCGAAAAAAACGCCTTACTATACTATGACGTTTTTTATGACTTTTTGAGGTAAAAAAAAATGTTGACTTTTTTTGGCCGAAAAAAACGCCTTACTATACTATGACATTTTTTATGACATTTTGAAGTCAAAAAAAATTTTGACTTTTTTTGGCAGATTTTGATGCCTTACTGTACTATGACGTTTTTTATGACATTTTGAGGTCAAAAAATTTTTTGACTTTTTTTGGCCGAAAAAAACGCCTTACTATACTATGACGTTTTTTATGACATTTTGAGGTCCAAAAAATTTTTGACTTTTTTTGGCCGATTTTGACGCCTTACTATATTATGACGTTTTTTATGACTTTTTGAGGTCAAAAAAATGTTTGACTTTTTTTGCCCGATTTTGACGCCTTACTATACTATGACGTTTTTTATGACTTTTTGAGGTCAAAAAAAATTTTGACTTTTTTTACCCGAAAAAAACGCCTTACTATACTAAGACGTTTTTTATGACATTTTGAGGTCAAAAAAAATTTAGACTTTTTTTGCCCGATTTTGACGCCTTACTATACTATGACGTTTTTTATGACATTTTGAGGTCCAAAAAAAATTTTGACTTTTTTTGGCCGAAAAAAACGCCTTACTATACTATGACGTTTTTTATGACTTTTTGAGGTCAAAAAAAATTTTGACTTTTTTTGCCCGATTTTGACGCTTTACTATACTATGACGTTTTTTATGACTTTTTGAAGTCAAAAAAAATTTTGAATTTTTTTGGCCGAAAAAAACGCCTTACTATACTATGACGTTTTTTATGACTTTTTGAGGTAAAAAAAAATGTTGACTTTTTTTGGCCGAAAAAAACGCCTTACTATACTATGACGTTTTTTATGACTTTTTGAGGTAAAAAAAAATGTTGACTTTTTTTGGCCGAAAAAAACGCCTTACTATACTATGACGTTTTTTATGACTTTTTGAGGTAAAAAAAAATGTTGACTTTTTTTGGCCGAAAAAAACGCCTTACTATACTATGACGTTTTTTATGACTTTTTGAGGTCAAAAAAATTTTTGACTTTTTTTGCCCGATTGTGACGCTTTACTATACTATGACATTTTTTATGACTTTTTGAGGTCAAAAAAAATTTTGACTTTTTTTGCCCGAAAAAAACGCCTTACTATACTATGACGTTTTTTATGACTTTTTGAGGTCAAAAAAAATTTTGACTGTTTTTGCCCGATTTTGACGCCTTACTATACTATGACGTTTTTTATGACTTTTTGAGGTCAAAAAAAATGTTGACTTTTTTTGGCCGAAAAAAACGCCTTACTATACTATGACGTTTTTTATGACATTTTGAGGTAAAAAAAATGTTGACTTTTTTTGGCCGAAAAAAACGCCTTACTATACTATGACGTTTTTTATGACTTTTTGAGGTAAAAAAAAATGTTGACTTTTTTTGGCCGATTTTGACGCCTTACTATACTATGACGTTTTTTATGACATTTTGAGGTCAAAAAAAATTGTGACTTTTTTTGGCCGATTTTGACGCCTTACTATACTATGACGTTTTTTATGACATTTTGAGGTAAAAAAAATTTTTGACTTTTTTTGGCCGAAAAAAACGCCTTACTATACTATGACGTTTTTTATGACTTTTTGAGGTCAAAAAAAATTTTGACTTTTTTTGCCCGATTTTGACGCTTTACTATACTATGACGTTTTTTATGACATTTTGAGGTCAAAAAAAATTGTGACTTTTTTTGCCCGATTTTGACGCCTTACTATACTATGACGTTTTTTATGACATTTTGAGGTCCAAAAAAAATTTTGACTTTTTTTGGCCGAAAAAAACGCCTTACTATACTATGACGTTTTTTATGACTTTTTGAGGTCAAAAAAAATTTTGACTTTTTTTGCCCGATTTTGACGCTTTACTATACTATGACGTTTTTTATGACTTTTTGAAGTCAAAAAAAATTTTGAATTTTTTTGGCCGAAAAAAACGCCTTACTATACTATGACGTTTTTTATGACTTTTTGAGGTAAAAAAAAATGTTGACTTTTTTTGGCCGAAAAAAACGCCTTACTATACTATGACGTTTTTTATGACTTTTTGAGGTAAAAAAAAATGTTGACTTTTTTTGGCCGAAAAAAACGCCTTACTATACTATGACGTTTTTTATGACTTTTTGAGGTCAAAAAAAATGTTGACTTTTTTTGGCCGAAAAAAACGCCTTACTATACTATGACGTTTTTTATGACTTTTTGAGGTCAAAAAAATTTTTGACTTTTTTTGCCCGATTGTGACGCTTTACTATACTATGACATTTTTTATGACTTTTTGAGGTCAAAAAAAATTTTGACTTTTTTTGCCCGAAAAAAACGCCTTACTATACTATGACGTTTTTTATGACTTTTTGAGGTCAAAAAAAATTTTGACTGTTTTTGCCCGATTTTGACGCCTTACTATACTATGACGTTTTTTATGACTTTTTGAGGTCAAAAAAAATGTTGACTTTTTTTGGCCGAAAAAAACGCCTTACTATACTATGACGTTTTTTATGACATTTTGAGGTAAAAAAAATGTTGACTTTTTTTGGCCGAAAAAAACGCCTTACTATACTATGACGTTTTTTATGACTTTTTGAGGTAAAAAAAAATGTTGACTTTTTTTGGCCGATTTTGACGCCTTACTATACTATGACGTTTTTTATGACATTTTGAGGTCAAAAAAAATTGTGACTTTTTTTGGCCGATTTTGACGCCTTACTATACTATGACGTTTTTTATGACATTTTGAGGTCAAAAAAATTTTTGACTTTTTTTGCCCGAAAAAAACGCCTTACTATACTATGACGTTTTTTATGACTTTTTGAGGTCAAAAAAAATTTTGACTTTTTTTGCCCGATTTTGACGCTTTACTATACTATGACGTTTTTTATGACTTTTTGAGGTCAAAAAAAATGTTGACTTTTTTTGGCCGAAAAAAACGCCTTACTATACTATGACGTTTTTTATGACATTTTGAGGTCAAAAAAAATTGTGACTTTTTTTGCCCGATTTTGACGCCTTACTATACTATGACGTTTTTTATGACATTTTGAGGTCCAAAAAAATTTTGACTTTTTTTGGCCGAAAAAAACGCCTTACTATACTATGACGTTTTTTATGACTTTTTGAGGTAAAAAAAAATGTTGACTTTTTTTGGCCGATTTTGACGCCTTACTATACTATGACGTTTTTTATGACATTTTGAGGTCCAAAAAAATTTTGACTTTTTTTGCCCGATTTTGACGCTTTACTATACTATGACGTTTTTTATGACTTTTTGAGGTCAAAAAAAATTGTGACTTTTTTTGCCCGATTTTGACGCTTTACTATACTATGACGTTTTTTATGACTTTTTGAGGTCAAAAAAAAGTTTGACTTTTTTTGGCCGAAAAAAAAAGCCTTACTATACTATGACGTTTTTTATGACATTTTGAGGTAAAAAAAAAACTTGACTTTTTTTGGCCGAAAAAAACGCCTTACTATACTATGACGTTTTTTATGACTTTTTGAGGTAAAAAAAAATGTTGACTTTTTTTGGCCGAAAAAAACGCCTTACTATACTATGACATTTTTTATGACATTTTGAAGTCAAAAAAAATTTTGACTTTTTTTGGCAGATTTTGATGCCTTACTGTACTATGACGTTTTTTATGACATTTTGAGGTCAAAAAATTTTTTGACTTTTTTTGGCCGAAAAAAACGCCTTACTATACTATGACGTTTTTTATGACATTTTGAGGTCCAAAAAATTTTTGACTTTTTTTGGCCGATTTTGACGCCTTACTATATTATGACGTTTTTTATGACTTTTTGAGGTCAAAAAAATGTTTGACTTTTTTTGCCCGATTTTGACGCCTTACTATACTATGACGTTTTTTATGACTTTTTGAGGTCAAAAAAAATTTTGACTTTTTTTACCCGAAAAAAACGCCTTACTATACTAAGACGTTTTTTATGACATTTTGAGGTCAAAAAATTTTTTGACTTTTTTTGGCCGATTTTGACGCCTTACTATACTATGACGTTTTTTTATGACATTTTGAGGTCCAAAAAAAGTTTGACTTTTTCTGGCCGGTTTTGACGCTTTACTATACTATGATGTTTTTTATGACATTTTGAGGTCCAAAAAAATTTTGACTTTTTTTTGCCGATTTTGACACCTTACTATACTATGACGTTTTTTATGACATTTTGAGGTCCAAAAAAATTTTGACTTTTTTTGGCCGAAAAAAACGCCTTACTATACTATGACGTTTTTTATGACATTTTGAGGTCAAAAAAAATTTTGACTTTTTTTGCCCGATTTTGACGCTTTACTATACTATGACGTTTTTTATGACTTTTTGAAGTCAAAAAAAATTTTGAATTTTTTTGGCCGAAAAAAACGCCTTACTATACTATGACGTTTTTTATGACTTTTTGAGGTAAAAAAAAATGTTGACTTTTTTTGGCCGAAAAAAACGCCTTACTATACTATGACGTTTTTTATGACTTTTTGAGGTCAAAAAAAATGTTGACTTTTTTTGCCCGAAAAAAACGCCTTACTATACTATGACGTTTTTTATGACTTTTTGAGGTCAAAAAAATTTTTGACTTTTTTTGCCCGATTGTGACGCTTTACTATACTATGACATTTTTTATGACTTTTTGAGGTCAAAAAAAATTTTGACTTTTTTTGCCCGAAAAAAACGCCTTACTATACTATGACGTTTTTTATGACATTTTGAGGTCAAAAAATTTTTGACTTTTTTTGGCCGAAAAAAACGCCATACTATACTATGACGTTTTTTATGACTTTTTGAGGTCAAAAATTTTTTTGACTGTTTTTGGCCGAAAAAATCACCTTACTATACTATGACGTTTTTTATGACATTTTGAGGTCCAAAAAAATGTTGACTTTTTTTGCCCGATTTTGATGCTTTACTATACTATGACGTTTTTTATGACTTTTTGAGGTCAAAAATTTTTTTGACTGTTTTTGGCCGATAAAATCGCCTTACTATACTATGACATTTTTTATGACATTTTGAGGTCAAAAAAATTTTTGACTTTTTTTGGCCGAAAAAAACGCCTTACTATACTATGACGTTTTTTATGACTTTTTGAGGTCAAAAAAAATTTTGACTGTTTTTGCCCGATTTTGACGCCTTACTATACTATGACGTTTTTTATGACTTTTTGAGGTCAAAAAAAATGTTGACTTTTTTTGGCCGAAAAAAACGCCTTACTATACTATGACGTTTTTTATGACATTTTGAGGTAAAAAAAATGTTGACTTTTTTTGGCCGAAAAAAACGCCTTACTATACTATGACGTTTTTTATGACTTTTTGAGGTAAAAAAAAATGTTGACTTTTTTTGGCCGATTTTGACGCCTTACTATACTATGACGTTTTTTATGACATTTTGAGGTCAAAAAAAATTGTGACTTTTTTTGGCCGATTTTGACGCCTTACTATACTATGACGTTTTTTATGACATTTTGAGGTCAAAAAAATTTTTGACTTTTTTTGCCCGAAAAAAACGCCTTACTATACTATGACGTTTTTTATGACTTTTTGAGGTCAAAAAAAATTTTGACTTTTTTTGCCCGATTTTGACGCTTTACTATACTATGACGTTTTTTATGACTTTTTGAGGTCAAAAAAAATGTTGACTTTTTTTGGCCGAAAAAAACGCCTTACTATACTATGACGTTTTTTATGACATTTTGAGGTCAAAAAAAATTGTGACTTTTTTTGCCCGATTTTGACGCCTTACTATACTATGACGTTTTTTATGACATTTTGAGGTCCAAAAAAATTTTGACTTTTTTTGGCCGAAAAAAACGCCTTACTATACTATGACGTTTTTTATGACTTTTTGAGGTAAAAAAAAATGTTGACTTTTTTTGGCCGATTTTGACGCCTTACTATACTATGACGTTTTTTATGACATTTTGAGGTCCAAAAAAATTTTGACTTTTTTTGCCCGATTTTGACGCTTTACTATACTATGACGTTTTTTATGACTTTTTGAGGTCAAAAAAAATTGTGACTTTTTTTGCCCGATTTTGACGCTTTACTATACTATGACGTTTTTTATGACTTTTTGAGGTCAAAAAAAAGTTTGACTTTTTTTGGCCGAAAAAAAAAGCCTTACTATACTATGACGTTTTTTATGACATTTTGAGGTAAAAAAAAAACTTGACTTTTTTTGGCCGAAAAAAACGCCTTACTATACTATGACGTTTTTTATGACTTTTTGAGGTAAAAAAAAATGTTGACTTTTTTTGGCAGATTTTGATGCCTTACTGTACTATGACGTTTTTTATGACATTTTGAGGTCAAAAAATTTTTTGACTTTTTTTGGCCGAAAAAAACGCCTTACTATACTATGACGTTTTTTATGACATTTTGAGGTCCAAAAAATTTTTGACTTTTTTTGGCCGATTTTGACGCCTTACTATATTATGACGTTTTTTATGACTTTTTGAGGTCAAAAAAATGTTTGACTTTTTTTGCCCGATTTTGACGCCTTACTATACTATGACGTTTTTTATGACTTTTTGAGGTCAAAAAAAATTTTGACTTTTTTTACCCGAAAAAAACGCCTTACTATACTAAGACGTTTTTTATGACATTTTGAGGTCAAAAAATTTTTTGACTTTTTTTGGCCGATTTTGACGCCTTACTATACTATGACGTTTTTTTATGACATTTTGAGGTCCAAAAAAAGTTTGACTTTTTCTGGCCGGTTTTGACGCTTTACTATACTATGATGTTTTTTATGACATTTTGAGGTCCAAAAAAATTTTGACTTTTTTTTGCCGATTTTGACACCTTACTATACTATGACGTTTTTTATGACATTTTGAGGTCCAAAAAAATTTTGACTTTTTTTGGCCGAAAAAAACGCCTTACTATACTATGACGTTTTTTATGACATTTTGAGGTCAAAAAAAAATTTGACTTTTTTTGCCCGATTTTGACGCTTTACTATACTATGACGTTTTTTATGACTTTTTGAAGTCAAAAAAAATTTTGAATTTTTTTGGCCGAAAAAAACGCCTTACTATACTATGACGTTTTTTATGACTTTTTGAGGTAAAAAAAAATGTTGACTTTTTTTGGCCGAAAAAAACGCCTTACTATACTATGACGTTTTTTATGACTTTTTGAGGTCAAAAAAAATGTTGACTTTTTTTGCCCGAAAAAAACGCCTTACTATACTATGACGTTTTTTATGACTTTTTGAGGTCAAAAAAATTTTTGACTTTTTTTGCCCGATTGTGACGCTTTACTATACTATGACATTTTTTATGACTTTTTGAGGTCAAAAAAAATTTTGACTTTTTTTGGCCGAAAAAAAAGCCTTACTATACTATGACGTTTTTTATGACATTTTGAGGTCAAAAAATTTTTTGACTTTTTTTGGCCGATTTTGACGCTTTACTATACTATGACGTTTTTTATGACTTTTTGAAGTCAAAAAAAATTTTGAATTTTTTTGGCCGAAAAAAACGCCTTACTATACTATGACGTTTTTTATGACTTTTTGAGGTAAAAAAAAATTTTTGACTTTTTTTGGCAGAAAAAAACGCCTTACTATACTATGACGTTTTTTATGACATTTTGAGGTCAAAAATTTTTTTGACTGTTTTTGGCCGAAAAAATCGCCTTACTATACTATGACGTTTTTTATGACATTTTGAGGTCAAAAAAATTTTTGACTTTTTTTGGCAGAAAAAAACGCCTTACTATACTATGACGTTTTTTATGACATTTTGAGGTCAAAAATTTTTTTGACTGTTTTTGGCCGAAAAAATCACCTTACTATACTATGACGTTTTTTATGACATTTTGAGGTCCAAAAAAATGTTGACTTTTTTTGCCCGATTTTGATGCTTTACTATACTATGACGTTTTTTATGACTTTTTGAGGTCAAAAATTTTTTTGACTGTTTTTGGCCGATAAAATCGCCTTACTATACTATGACGTTTTTTATGACATTTTGAGGTCAAAAAATTTTTTGACTTTTTTTGGCCGAAAAAAAACGCCTTACTATACTATGACGTTTTTTATGACTTTTTGAGGTCAAAAAAATTTTTGACTTTTTTTGGCCGATTTTGACGCCTTACTATATTATGACGTTTTTTATGACTTTTTGAGGTCAAAAAAATGTTTGACTTTTTTTGGCCGAAAAAAATGCCTTACTATACTATGACGTTTTTTATGACATTTTGAGGTCAAAAAAAATTTTGACTTTTTTTGCCCGATTTTGACGCCTTACTATACTATGACGTTTTTTATGACTTTTTGAGGTCAAAAATTTTTTTGACTGTTTTTGGCCGAAAAAATCGCCTTACTATACTATGACGTTTTTTATGACCTTTTGAGGTCAAAAAAAATGTTGACTTTTTTTGGCCGAAAAAAACGCCTTACTATACTATGACGTTTTTTATGACATTTTGAGGTCAAAAAAATTTTTGACTTTTTTTGGCCGAAAAAAACGCCTTACTATACTATGACGTTTTTTATGACATTTTGAGGTCAAAAAATTTTTTGACTTTTTTTGGCCGAAAAAAACGCCTTACTATACTATGACGTTTTTTATGACATTTTGAGGTCAAAAAATTTTTTGACTTTTTTTGGCCGAAAAAAACGCCTTACTATACTATGACGTTTTTTATGACTTTTTGAGGTCAAAAAAAATGTTGACTTTTTTTGGCCGATTTTGACGCCTTACTATACTATGACGTTTTTTATGACATTTTGAGGTCAAAAATTTTTTTGACTGTTTTTGGCCGAAAAAATCACCTTACTATACTATGACGTTTTTTATGACATTTTGAGGTCCAAAAAAATGTTGACTTTTTTTGCCCGATTTTGATGCTTTACTATACTATGACGTTTTTTATGACTTTTTGAGGTCAAAAATTTTTTTGACTGTTTTTGGCCGATAAAATCGCCTTACTATACTATGACGTTTTTTATGACATTTTGAGGTCAAAAAAATTTTTGACTTTTTTTGGCCGAAAAAAACGCCTTACTATATACTATGACGTGTTTTATGACATTTTGAGGTCCAAAAAAATTTGACTTTTTTTGCCCGATTTTGACGCCTTACTATACTATGACGTTTTTTATGACATTTTGAGGTCCAAAAATTTTTTGACTTTTTTTGGCCGAAAAAAACGCCTTACTATACTATGACGTTTTTTATGACTTTTTGAGGTCAAAAAAATTTTTGACTTTTTTTGGCCGATTTTGACGCCTTACTATATTATGACGTTTTTTATGACTTTTTGAGGTCAAAAAAATGTTTGACTTTTTTTGGCCGAAAAAAATGCCTTACTATACTATGACGTTTTTTATGACATTTTGAGGTCAAAAAAAATTTTGACTTTTTTTGCCCGATTTTGACGCCTTACTATACTATGACGTTTTTTATGACTTTTTGAGGTCAAAAATTTTTTTGACTGTTTTTGGCCGAAAAAATCGCCTTACTATACTATGACGTTTTTTATGACCTTTTGAGGTCAAAAAAAATGTTGACTTTTTTTGGCCGAAAAAAACGCCTTACTATACTATGACGTTTTTTATGACATTTTGAGGTCAAAAAAATTTTTGACTTTTTTTGGCCGAAAAAAACGCCTTACTATACTATGACGTTTTTTATGACATTTTGAGGTCAAAAAATTTTTTGACTTTTTTTGGCCGAAAAAAACGCCTTACTATACTATGACGTTTTTTATGACATTTTGAGGTCAAAAAATTTTTTGACTTTTTTTGGCCGAAAAAAACGCCTTACTATACTATGACGTTTTTTATGACTTTTTGAGTTAAAAAAAAATGTTGACTTTTTTTGGCCGATTTTGACGCCTTACTATACTATGACGTTTTTTATGACATTTTGAGGTCAAAAAAATTTTTGACTTTTTTTGGCAGAAAAAAACGCCTTACTATACTATGACGTTTTTTATGACATTTTGAGGTCAAAAATTTTTTTGACTGTTTTTGGCCGAAAAAATCGCCTTACTATACTATGACGTTTTTTATGACATTTTGAGGTCAAAAAAATTTTTGACTTTTTTTGGCAGAAAAAAACGCCTTACTATACTATGACGTTTTTTATGACATTTTGAGGTCAAAAATTTTTTTGACTGTTTTTGGCCGAAAAAATCACCTTACTATACTATGACGTTTTTTATGACATTTTGAGGTCCAAAAAAATGTTGACTTTTTTTGCCCGATTTTGATGCTTTACTATACTATGACGTTTTTTATGACATTTTGAGGTCAAAAAAATTTTTGACTTTTTTTGGCCGAAGAAAATGCCTTACTATACTATGACGTTTTTTATGACTTTTGTAGGTCAAAAAAAATTTTGACTTTTTTTGGCCGAAAAAAAACGCCATACTATACTATGACGTTTTTTATGACATTTTGAGGTCAAAAAAAATTTTGACTTTTTTTGGTCGAAAAAAACGCCATACTATACTATGACGTTTTTTATGACATTTTGAGGTCCAAGAAAATTTTGACTTTTTTTGGCCGATTTTGACGCCTTACTATACTATGACTTTTTTTATGACATTTTGAGGTCAAAAAAATGTTGACTTTTTTGGTCCGATTTTGACGCCTTACTATACTATGACGTTTTTTATGACATTTTCAGGTCAAAAAAATTTTTTGACTTTTTTTGGCCGAAAAAAAGGCCATACTATACTATGACGTTTTTTATGACATTTTGAGGTCAAAAAAAATTTTGACTTTTTTTGGTCGAAAAAAACGCCATACTATACTATGACGTTTTTTATGACATTTTGAGGTCAAAAATTTTTTTGACTTTTTTGGTCCGATTTTGACGCCATACTATACTATGACGTTTTTTATGACATTTTGAGGTAAAAAAAAAACTTGACTTTTTTTGGCCGAAAAAAACGCCTTACTATACTATGATGTTTTTTATGACTTTTTGAGGTCAAAAAAAATGTTGACTTTTTTTGGCCGAAAAAAACGCCTTACTATACTATGACGTTTTTTATGACATTTTGAGGTCAAAAAAAATGTTGACTTTTTTTTGGCCGAAAAAAACGCCTTACTATACTATGACGTTTTTTATGACTTTTTGAGGTCAAAAAAAATGTTGACTTTTTTTGGCCGAAGAAAACGCCTTACTATACTATGACGTTTTTTATGACTCTTTGAGGTCAAAAAAAATTTTGACTTTTTTTGCCCGATTTTGACGCTTTACTATACTATGACGTTTTTTATGACTTTTTGAGGTCAAAAAAAATTTTGACTTTTTTTGGCCGAAAAAAACGCCTTACTATACTATGACGTTTTTTATGACTTTTTTAGGTCAAAAAAATTTTTGACTTTTTTTGGCCGAAAAAAACGCCTTACTATACTATGACGTTTTTTATGACTTTTTGAGGTCAAAAAAATTTTTGACTTTTTTTGCCCGATTTTGACGCCTTACTATACTATGACGTTTTTTATGACATTTTGAGGTCCAAAAAAATTTTGACTTTTTTTGGCTGATTTTGACGCCTTACTATACTATGACGTTTTTTATGACATTTTGAGGTCAAAAAAAATGTTGACTTTTTTTGGCCGAAAAAAACGCCTTACTATACTATGACGTTTTTTATGACTTTTTGAGGTCAAAAAATTTTTTGACTTTTTTTGGCCGAAAAAAACGCCTTACTATACTATGACGTTTTTTATGACATTTTGAGGTCAAAAAAATTTTTGACTTTTTTTGGCAGAAAAAAACGCCTTACTATACTATGACGTTTTTTATGACATTTTGAGGTCAAAAATTTTTTTGACTGTTTTTGGCCGATAAAATCGCCTTACTATACTATGACGTTTTTTATGACATTTTGAGGTCCAAAAAATTTTTGACTGTTTTTGGCCGAAAAAAACGCCTTACTATACTATGACGTTTTTTATGACTTTTTGAGGTCCAAAAAATTTTTGACTTTTTTTGGCCGATTTTGACGCCTTACTATATTATGATGTTTTTTATGACTTTTTGAGGTCAAAAAAATGTTTGACTTTTTTTGCCCGAAAAAAACGCCTTACTATACTATGACGTTTTTTATGACTTTTTGAGGTCAAAAAAAATTTTGACTTTTTTTACCCGAAAAAAACGCCTTACTATACTAAGACGTTTTTTATGACATTTTGAGGTCAAAAAATTTTTTGACTTTTTTTGGCCGATTTTGACGCCTTACTATACTATGACGTTTTTTTATGACATTTTGAGGTCCAAAAAAAGTTTGACTTTTTCTGGCCGATTTTGACGCTTTACTATACTATGATGTTTTTTATGACATTTTGAGGTCCAAAAAAATTTTGACTTTTTTTTGCCGATTTTGACACCTTACTATACTATGACGTTTTTTATGACATTTTGAGGTCCAAAAAAATTTTGACTTTTTTTGGCCGAAAAAAACACCTTACTATACTATGACGTTTTTTATGACATTTTGAGGTCCAAAAAAATTTTGACTTTTTTTGGCCAAAAAAACGCCTTACTATACTATGACGTTTTTTATGACATTTTGAGGTCAAAAAAAATTGTGACTTTTTTTGCCCGAAAAAAACGCCTTACTATACTATGACGTTTTTTATGACTTTTTGAGGTCAAAAAAAATTTTGACTTTTTTTGCCCGATTTTGACGCCTTACTATACTATGACGTTTTTTATGACATTTTGAGGTCAAAAAAAATGTTGACTTTTTTTGGCCGAAAAAAACGCCTTACTATACTATGACGTTTTTTATGACTTTTTGAGGTCAAAAATTTTTTTGACTGTTTTTGGCCGAAAAAATCGCCTTACTATACTATGACGTGTTTTATGACTTTTTGAGGTCCAAAAAAATTTGACTTTTTTTGCCCGAAAAAAACGCCTTACTATACTATGACGTTTTTTATGACATTTTGAGGTCAAAAAAAATTTTGACTTTTTTTGGCCGATTTTGACGCTTTACTATACTATGACGTTTTTTATGACTTTTTGAGGTCAAAAAAAATTTTGACTTTTTTTGGCCGAAAAAAACGCCTTACTATACTATGACGTTTTTTATGACTTTTTTAGGTCAAAAAAATTTTTGACTTTTTTTGGCCGAAAAAAACGCCTTACTATACTATGACGTTTTTTATGACATTTTGAGGTCAAAAAAATTTTGGACTTTTTTGGTCCGATTTTGACGCCTTACTATACTATGACGTTTTTTATGACATTTTGTGGTCAAAAAATTTTTTGACTTTTTTGGTCCGATTTTGACGCCTTACTATACTATGACGTTTTTTATGACATTTTGAGGTCAAAAAAAATTTTGACTTTTTTTGGCCGAAAAAGACGCCATACTGTACTATGACGTTTTTTATGACATTTTGAGGTCAAAAATTTTTTTGACTTTTTTGGTCCGATTTTGACGCCTTACTATACTATGACGTTCTTTATGACATTTTGAGGTCCAAAAAAATTTAGACTTTTTTTGGCCGATTTTGACGCCTTACGGCCGTATGCCGTTTTTTATGACATTTTGAGGTCCAAAAAAATTTTGACTATTTTTGGCCGATTTTTACGCCTTACTATACTATGACGTTTTTTATGACATTTTGAGGTCCAAAAAAATTTTGACTTTTTTTTAGCTTGTTAGCCTAGTTGATTAGCTGATTCGCATTATCCTAGCTCGGTTGCTCTGAGCTAAGTGGGGGGGTTCTCGGCCGGCTGACCCGTAGAGTGACCGCCTCTCTGCCAAATATGGTACACTCCCACTAAAATCCAAGATGGCGCAGCTCAAATGCCCATGGTTTGGTCACAAAACCGACTCCCCAAAACCAATGGGTGACGTCACAGGTGCTACGTCTGTGTTTTTAGGTCTATGAACATTAGACTGGGATGATTCCACACCACTGGACTGGGTGAAACTAATATTTTGCATATTAAGGGGGATACAAACGGCCCCTCCCAATTTGAGCTGATCCCTGTTTGTACTGAAACATCATTGGCTCAGCCGCTCAGTCAGTCATCAAACTGTCAACAGAAAACAAGAAAGACGAGCAGGGTAAATTAAGAAAGAAGCCACAGACACACACCCACATACACACTTAATTGCTTTTATTTGAACAAAACCACATGCAAGGAACACACAAAGCATATTCTTTTCCATGTTTTCATGCTACCAAATTGAACAGAATTTTTCCTTCTTTTCTCCGCGCACACACACAATGTTGGGGAGTAACGGAATACATGTAATGGCGTTACGTATTCAGAATACAAATTATGAGTAACTGTATTCCATTACAGTTACAGCTTAAATAGATAGTATTCAGAATACAGTTACATAGTTGAAATCAATGGATTACGTGACGATATTTCTGTTTCACCAGTTTATATTTATTCTCTAAATAAACTAAGGCAACCTGATGCATTTCCCAAAAGCCCAGACTCCACGAAAACAAACGTAAATAAACTAGCTATTTGCCTGATCAGTCGGTCAGAATGTAGTCGGACGAGGAGCACCAGGAGCAAGAGCTTGAGCCGCAGGCGGCAAAACAGAGCCGAGACAGGAACGCGTTTCTGTCTTGGGAATTCAAACAGCATTTCACATTGAAGAAGGAGGGAGAACGAAATATAACTGTGCAGTGCAACCTCTGCTTACCAGCAAACAGCCTTCTGTCAGCACCCAAAGACTCCACCTCCAATCTGTAGAAGCATCTTTCATTTTAATTCGCCAGAGGTTGGCATCTACTGTAGTTTTACTGGTCATCTTGCTATTTAATGATAGTATCACCTGCTAAGTTGATGTGCGACTTAACTGTTGATTTATTAGCCCCAGAGCCGTTGAAGCAGTCTCACTAGCCCTGTACGACATGTTTGCTAACGTCAGCTAAAATTAGCGTGTGTTAGCTTACACAGCAGTTAGATTTTTTCAACACCTACGCACAGTCACTCAGTGTAAAAATGTTATATGTAACAGTAAATTCTGTACAGAAACATAATATTGTTGAATATAATTTTTGTTATTTAATGTTCTATTTTCTCTGCTGAGTAAATAAAGAAACAAA
Organism: Toxotes jaculatrix; assembly: GCF_017976425.1. Lineage (NCBI taxonomy): Eukaryota > Metazoa > Chordata > Actinopteri > Toxotidae > Toxotes > Toxotes jaculatrix. The sequence continues at coordinate 20,033,102 of NC_054405.1, read as the reverse complement.
GGTAAAATTGGTCAATTTTTCTCTTTTTTAATCATGCAAAACATTTATAAAATGCAATTCAATGTGGAAGTAATCCAAGTATTCAGAGTACGTTACTCAGATTGAGTAATGTAATGGAATACATTACAAATTACTTTTTTGGGCATATTCTGTGACGGAATACATTTTGAAAGTATCCTTCCCAACACTGCACACACACACACACAATAGTTTTAATTTTTAAATAAACATAGTGTTTGAGTATGAATAGCATATGTAGCTTACTTTAGTACACTCTACTGACTGTATATCATGTATATCATTAGATTGTTTTCATATTGCAAACAAAGTATTCATGTTAAAATCACAGTTCCACTTGCGTCCATCGAGCGATCGGTTAAAAGGCCTCTCCAAACCAAGCTCCTGGGCTGAATTTCAACCTAAGCCCGCCCCTGCCCCTACTTCATTTTATAAGGTAAAAAAAAGTCCAAAAAACTGTCCAGTTTTTCCTGAGAGCGCTAAGAAAGAACAAACTCCCTCCACCGCTCCTGAAAAACTTTTACCATTGCACGGTAGAGAGTGTGCTAACCTGTACGGTGTGGTACGCCAGCTGCACCGCAGCAGAGAAAAAAACAGCTGCAGCGGGTCATTAAGACGGCCGAGTGGATTGTAGGCTCCCCACTTCCCCATCTGGACAAGATCTACTCGAGCTGTCTCCTTCGACGGGCCACAAAGATCCGCAGGGACCCCACTCACCCAGGACACTCACTGTTCAGCAGCCTCCCCTCTGGCAGACTCAGAGTCATTGGGGCCCGCGCCAAAAGCACAGATTTTTCCCCATGGCTGTGAAAAGGCAGCTGATGGAACACTAACGCTGTTTTTCATGCCATCTAGATATACTACAGTATATTTATATTGTATATTGTAGATACAGAGATTTTATTATCTATTTTATATTTATTTATTTTATTGTATTGTATTTATTTTTTCAACATATTTATTACCTTTATAAACACCTGACCGCAAGCTGCTACTAGAGATTGCTGCCAAACAAAATTTCGCTGTAACTTGTGTGCAGTGACAATAAAGTTCTTCTTCTTCTTCTTCCTCTTTTCTTCTTCTTCTTCTTTTCAGTATCAGCAGATGATTTTCTCCTGGCCTTATAATAACTCCTAATCTTTAGTTAAAGACCTCAGATATAGGTTTTATTGTTTGTGAATTAACTGTACTGCAGGGCATATATTTATGTGTGTTTTCTACTCACTCACCGCAACCACCTCCCTCTTGCGGGGGTCACAAACACGCAGACGTCGGTCCTTACAGGTGGTGCAAAACAAGCTGCCGTTTCGGTTCCAGCTGATGCTGTAGATGAGGTCTGGGTGGTCGTCCATGGAGACGAGGGGTTCACCTGTCCCCACGTTCCAGATGATTATCAGGTTATCACTGCCTGGAGGGGTGATTGGGTCAGAAAAAAAAAAAAAAACAGATGGACATTTGAACATAAATAAAAACCCTGCTGGTGTCTGTTCTGACTTGCACTAAGTCCTAAAAAGAAGATCACAGGGATGTGTTTGTGGGTATGTGCACATATCCTACCCGCAGTGAGAAGGATGTTACGTGCTGTGGGGTGCCAAGTGACAATGCCAACACGTTTGGAGTGTCCCTCCAGGACCACGACGGGGTCGGAGAGGGGGCGGGTCAGTGCATGATCTGGAATCTGCCACACCTGGAGAAGAGGGAGGAGGGAATGAACTTGTCTGTTTGAGCAGGAATTGTGCGTCCTATCATCTGCATAGCAAGCAATGCAATGAGCTGTGCAATATCTTTCAAGACCCTTTTAAACATCACGTCGCACGTCAGTATATAACTACAGTAACTGCAGTCCCACATCTTTCAGTTTTCCGCTAAACTCAGCACATTGCCACAGATTTATTGTGCAGCTCAGTAATTTTAATTGATTAGACCGTGAGTGAGAGGGACACATTTGCGTTGCCTCACAGTGAAGGTCACAACTGATAACACCCACGTACTAATGTCCACACCTGTGTGCAATGCCAGCAGACTGCCTAATGTCCAAGGACCGGATAAGGCTTTAACTGTTAAGTAGGGGTGGTGAAAGAAAATAGTTATTGATTAATCGCGATTATATTATGGACGGTTATGAGATTATTAAATTTCCAAAGATCATTTTTTTTATTGTAATACACAGCAGTGACTCTCCAGTTACTGGTTGTCATACAGGATTTAACCGCAAGGCGGAGCTGTTGACAAACAGTCATAACAAAACACCCCGGAAACAGAGCCCGCGAGCGAGCTTACTATGCTAGCCATGATGCTAGTGAGACGAGAGGTGTGTGAAATGGACAAAGTAAAACCATTAAACGACAACCAACCAATCCATCCAGCTGCATCTGGGCTAAAAGCGAGCGTGTGGACGCACTTTGGTTTTCATGGCAGGAGTTTTAAACACGTCAACAGGACGTACGTTGTCTGCCGCACTAAGCTAAAGTACTGTGGCAATGCTAGCAACACGGGGTTCGAACCACGGTCTGAGCTCTTCTTCGCGGAGTTTGCGGTATAGAGAACTGATGGATGGACGAGGGCGTCATCACGTGTGGCGCTTCCATCCAGAGGAAGTTGCGTGCGCTAAAGACAACCGCCTGAAGCCTGTCATTCCACCGAATCAACGTACTCTCTCAATCACCAAATAAAACACCATATGTTATTTGAGTTCAGTGCCCTCAGTGGTTGCTTTGAGCCTGACCACAGCGCTGGCATGCCACTGTACTTTCATATAAAACCTATATTTTAAAAAGACATGTCATGGACGAGCGAGCGGATGTTATTTTCTGCACTTTGTTGCTCTGTGTGAATTCCTTAAAAATAAAACTCAGGGTGGTGCAGCAACAAAACAAACAACCAAACAAACAGGCCCATGAAAACACATCTCTCATTAATGTTACAGTGAGAGACGATGATTTTTTTTTTTTTTTTTTAGCAGTGTGTTGAAATGTGGCCATTTCAGTTACACAACACAGCAGGTGATGAGTTGACCCGCATATGATCAAGAAGACATTAAGCTGTTCCTGTTGCTCTGCACACACACACACACACACACACACTAATGAGCATTTTCAGATGACACAATGATCCGTCTCTGTGAACTGAAGAGAATGACATCACAGTTATGGCCTTTCTGTAGCTCCACGCTGCCAAGACTGGACAGCTGCAACTGTCTGTCTGTGTGTGCCGGACATAAACAAAACACACACACACACACACACACACACACACACACACACACACACACACACACAAAGCACTCAAGCAGCATCCCAGCAGCTGCTGCCATAGAAGAAGCAGCGATTCAATCATTCGATCGCACAAAGATTCCTGCCATGTTGTTGTGAACAAGTGTGATCAAATTTGTCCTCACTGACAGCTGCGCTGATGCACAGATACATGTCGAGTCAACAGACATGTTGTCATAACACAAAGAAAAAAATGTTATAATCGACACACACGGACATACTTCACATACTGCAAATTTTTCTACACACACACACACAGGAAGTAAATCGGTGTGACTTAGGGAGAATATTTATGTTTTTGGACTAAAGTAATTTTATTTATCAAACTGAAAATGTTTTCCTCATGTATAATGATTGCAGTAACTGAAACAGAAAATTTTATGATTGAGTAAATCATATTTAATGAAAACATTTTAGCATCTCATTAGCTATTCTATCATTACATAACATTATTATTTTATTTATTTCCCTGCTACTGATAGGAAAGAAGACAAGGTATCTAGATTGGGACAGAAAAAATAATCAGCAATTAATCTCTATTTTAGATTACGCTCGGACTTTTCACAGCTATGTGACATACATGTTCTTATTTGTGTCAGTGGAGCAGCTCATCACTCATATTTATCCCAGACACTAAACCTGGTTCTTGCTTGTGTTTGAAGCGCTTCAATTCATGTCATAACTCATCACTGTCACAGGCATTTTCCAGAGGGGACTTCTCAAATAATGTAATTTGCTGATAAAGGATGCGTTCACAATTTTTGAAGAGTGTGGAACATTAGGAAGGGATCTCTTTTTGGCAAGTATGAACAGGACAAAACACCTCTCAGTGATCATATGGGCATCTGACCATTGTTATAAGGCAGACTTGAAAAAATATGAACCTATCCTCTAAACTCTGTAGACATTTTATCAAGTAAAAGGAACTGAATACAAGGACAGGCAGGTTGTAAGAATACAACAAAAAATACAGAAATTAAAGGGGGACTGTAAAAAATCCAGCTGCTTTAATGGGATTTTTAATCTGTTAACTTCATACTTTGTTCTTCACTCAGCTTCACACATAACAAAATCTAATGTATTTGCCGGAACAATGATCCATAGATGTCATATTTTCATAATGATTAATATTCTGACACAAATGTATGTGGCAGGTTTTCTGTAATGATCATGTTTAACCATCTCTGTTCCTTGCCTGCAGTCCAGGCCTTTCAGCGACCCCTGCTGACTGAATTCAGCCATGAGCCTCTGGGCCATACACACCTGCAGTGTATCACAACCAGATAGTCAGACCAGAAGTACAGGAGCTTCTGGTGTCTGTCCTCAGTCCAAAACTCAATGACGACAGTTTTGTATGTTTAAAATGGAACCTATTCTACAATGTCTGCATGCATCTTAATTATTTACTTTTTGTTTTTTCCCCCATCATATTTAAATCCAAACTTCACTGGAAGGAAGATGAACAAATATCAAAACACTTTATTTTCTGGGGAAGAAATTATACTGTGAATAAATCCCACTGTGCAGGTCAGAGCAGCAGGATTAGCAGCTGCATTACAATGACAAAGTTGGTTACAGACTCTGACCAACCTGTTAAGGATAAAATCTGACGAGAAGAGTGATGAAGAGATAAAGATGAGGGGGAACAGGTGGGTGGACAGTCAGACAGGTAGACGCAGTGATGCCTTGACTGATTCATTTCCCTTATTGTTCATTAAACAGGCAAACTCAGGCTGTGGCGAACTCTATGACTGTTGTCTGAGTCACCGAACAACAAACTCCTCCACACACACTTGCAACTTCTCTCTCCCACTCAGAACTTTACTTCTACACACACACACACAGAGAGAGAGAGAGAGAGAGAGAGAGACACACACACACACACACACACTGTCATTACCATTGCGGTGCAGTCCTCCGAGCAGCTGGCCAGGATGTTGTCGTCATGAGGACACCAGTCGATATCGAGGACAGGTCCAGAGTGGCCGATCACCAGCGGGTAGTTCTTATCCACGCGACCTGTCTGCAACACACAACAGCAGTGACACACAGGAGTGAGTTACAACTCAGTGTATACACAATAACTCTCCATTAGCATTCATCAATTTGTCACAACAAAGTGAAAAACAGTAGTACGCACAATTGGAAACAAGTCCAAACAAGTTCAGATTGCAAGTTCAGTCCTGAGTTTCAAAAAGATCTCAAACTAAGGTTCATTTAATCGCCATTCCCCAGGTTTTGATCTTGTCACACATCCTCTTTATCAGATGGAGTTTGTTTGTCATGGAATTGTAAATGTTCAATTTCTTTTTTAAATTAATTAAAATTAATTAATTAATTAAATATTTTTTTGATGATTTTGAGGACTTTTCATCCAAATGAACCCTGCAGTGAGGTGATTTTCTCCACAATTATTTCCAAGATCATGAATAAACTTAAAATTGCAATTTTTTGAGCCAACATGGATGAAAAGTGCTAAAAGTGCTCAGAAAAAAATGGAAATTTGAACAGCTACTACACCACAACACGCAGGCAAACTCTGTCTGCTGATGAAGATCATGTGATACGATCGAGTCACTGAAATGCAGCTAAGAAGTTATCCTGTTACTGGGTCACAGGATAAAAATGTTGGGTTCCTGCTGACCCCCCAAGACCAAATGTGGCAGTCAAAACTTTCAACATGCAACCAAAACTCTTCAAAAAAAAAAACTCTCAGTATCATGGTGGACTCCCAGGACACACATAAAACAAGACATTCTAAGATGAAAACTGATGTTACCTCCAGATTATTCCATCGTTCCCTGTTCTTATCATGTGAACATGTGTATCAGCTTTTGAGATATCCCTCCCTCCACACACACACTCACCAAAAAACACACCCCAAGAGAGGTGTATTTATAGCTGAGCGACGAGGCGTTGAAAGGGGAGTTTTTCTTGTGGCCTGTTGGGGACCCAGAGGGGGGAGATGGAGGATGGAGAGCACGTTGGTGTGTATTAATAGCATGTCTGTTCACCATGGCTCCAGTACATAATCACGTCCACTTCCCAGTGTCTCTAAAAAACTCTGTACTTCCCTGTGTCTTCCTGCTCTTTGTCACTAACTTCCATGGTTGATGTGCTGATGTTTGTGAGAGAAAAATGTTCGTTCCACTCTCTGTAGTCCCATTATAATTCTAGCATAATTGTCATGTGGGCTAAAGTTATTTAAAACATGAAGTACACTCATTATCTACAAGCTTTGTGTAGCATTATTATATATTATATTCTTGTTACATCATTTTTCATAAACTGCATATTTGTTTGACTGAAGACAATTAACTCTTGACGGACTGTGACTGGCAGCTGGGGTCAGCAGCCCGGCTCAGAATGAAATCTGCTGAGTGGAGGCATCTCACAGGGCAGGTCAAATAAATTGCTGCAGCCTTGGCTGATTACAGCGGCGTCAGCAGTTACTTGGAGCCCTGCACCTTGAGCTGTGTCCTGCAGCTAACTGGACACATTGTGAAACTGGCCACAAAAATGAATAGTTTGTTTTTTTTCCAAGATGTGATAACTTAAAATTATACTGCATTATCATCAAAACAACTTCAGCGGATAAACTCTAGCTATTTCATCAAATGTGGTATACAGCACTGGTAATCTATTTTATTTTGATCGGATCACTGCATATCTCCTAACATGATGGCGGACTGAAATATTTATCCCTCCCACCAGAAAGTTTTGTCTTTCTGGTGCCCATCATTTATTTTAAGGAGATGTTGTTATCATCATGAGGCGCGATGAACTTTAACACCACACTGAAGCATCGGAGCTTTAAACGTCTGACGTGTCCTGACCTGTTGCTTTTCCTGTCGCTGTATTTCTGTTTCAGCAATTATAGTGTCCTTCCCCAGGTCCAGTGCAAATATTATGTCCTCTGCTATTAGAGGCAGAACATACTTATGCTTAAAAAAATAACTACTGCAAGACAGTAAGTGGCATTTCTCTGAGGAAGTAGCTATTGTAACCGTCACACTGCTGATATCATCATTTGGCTCTAATCCGTTTTGAAAAGTAGCTTGTTTTCTGTCTTTCTGATAGAATTAGACTTTAGGATTACATTCACCTTATGGGCTCAACCTCAGAGGATGAGACATAAGCTTTTCTGTGTATTTTAAATATCTGGAGGAGCAGAAATTATTTGGCCTCAGCAAAGGGCAGCCTGCCAAAGGCTTGGGGAGTCCTTTGCTTCGCTCTCCTGTTTATAGCCTGCTGATTATGTCACGCAGCATTGACTCTGTTATAGCTACTTATAGCTAAAGTTTACAGAACCTTGAGTTGCTGAGACGAGCCTCCAAACAGGACCAATGCTTAGTCAAGAAACCTGAAACCACCTCTGGCCAATTGTATCAACAATACTAAAAAAATTTACTTTTGTGTGTTTGTAGTTTGGAAAAAACATACACCATAATGTAACTATTCTTAAAGTCTGTCTCTTTTTGATAATTTCACATTAGTTCATCCTCCTCACCGTTACTTTTTTATCAGGTGGATATTATACAGTATATTTCCCTTGGTAGAAACCTGGTTTTGGAACAGATCAATACACAGAGACACGGTGATCTGAAACTGAAGTGGTCAGATGGATTTCTCTATTCATCCTGGCATTACCTGGTGATGAGAGCTGAACACTAATGCCATTTCATTAACACTGAGATACAAAAGGTTACAAGCAAAAACAAGCAAACTGTCTTTACTTCTCTTTCCTTTTTCCCTCTTTCTCTATAAGTTCTCCTCTTTGTCTTACTTTCTCCTTTTTTCCCCTCTCTCCTGTGTTACAAAAACATCCTGCTGTAACCTCCGCTATGTTGATTGAAAGGACGTCAGGAGAGCACCAAAGTTATTACAATTGATTCCATGAGGGACATAAATGTCTGTTCCAAATTTAATGGCAATCTATCCAATAACTGTACAGACATTCCACTGAAACTACAAATGTCCACAGGATTCATCCTATTGGAAGCATGATATTCCAGTGGTAGACGGACCAACCAACAAACCGGACTGCCAGCCATAGAGCCACTAGAGTGGCTAAAAATGAGTAATCTTCCCCAAAACACAGCTTATTATTCTCACACTTTCATTTACAACCTTATCCACATTCACTCTGCAGCAGAATATGTCCATGAGTTTCTGTAAATCTGTAAATTTCTGTAAAGTCTTGGGATAATCAGCATTTTGTCCCATATTTAGTGGCAGACAAATTGAACACTGAACTCATGGACACTCTGCTGTGCGTTTCCCCTTTGACCTTACTGACCTTAGAGAGGGGCAGGACCAGAAAGGCTCCTCCGCCGCTGGATTCGACAATGACCGCCAGGAACTTTGGGTTGACGGCGCAGAAAGAGCTGTCCCACGTCACCTTGGAAACACGAATGTCATCATAGCCCTGCTCAGCCTTGACCGCCTGGCCAAAGACGTGGCGAAACTTACTCTGCCGCACAATGCTGCGACTCATGGCTGGGGTGAGCAGAGGAAGGACGAAGATGTAAAGGGGAAAGAAATGGGATGAGAGGTGATGAAAAGTTTGGGGGGGGGGAGTGTGAACAGGAAAAGAAGAAATACACAGACAAAAAGACTATTAGAGAAAGAATTTCAGCAAATTACAGCATCATCACCCATGAAACCAAATCTAACTAAAATTAAAATCACTAGCAGAGAGTTTTATGAACAGTTACATACTTTATGTTGGGTCAGAAGTGCCATGATTTATTTGGCTTCATATGAATCATTTTAGGATTGCGATATGGGAGATTTGTTTAGAAAATACTGAAGATGGCTTAAAGCAACAGAGAGTGATCAGATCTCTTCCCTACAAGGAAGAACTTTCATAGAAAAGCAAACACATGCTGTCAGAAAGTAAAGACAACTCGTGAGCTTATTACCACAATGTTGTAGTCATCATAATCTGTGCTTTTTAAGATTTACATCTCCTCCTACAGTGTATGTGAATCGTGTTTATAAATGTTTTCTTGCTGAACAGTAACTATCACTTCTTGTTTTCAAGGTTGAAGATGACTCAGCTACTGAAAGGCGCTTTCAAGCTGCTTATTTTGAAAGTTCACAGGGCAGTTTACTCACCTTTGGTATTTTATTCACATTCAAATTCTCATAAAGTAGATTAAATAATTTGTCTGTGTCATGCTAGCTAGGACTAAATTTCTGGTTTCTACTGTTAATTGTGCACTTCAACCTCTGACTGCTCATTCATACTGTAGATCCATCAATATATTTTAATAGGGCATGAAAAAGTGTCAGCCTGCTTACTTTGAGACATCGGATCCACATGAACACACTATTCTCACAGGTTTGATTCTAGTTTTTTTTCCAGGAGAGATTTCTGTGGGTGGGACTTAGTTAGAAAAAGTGATGTCACCTCCTTCTATTGACCAATCAGGATCCAGCAGTGAATTGGTTGTTCCCTGTCAATCAAATCTGATCAAACGAATGAAGCAGATATAAGCTGAATTTTTTTGAGTGTTGAACTCTTAAAAAAAATAAGATCTTGTTTTTGTTTTTAACTTATTGAGTCATGAATATTTGATGTTGTACAGAAGTACTTTGAACTGAAGCCAAGCTTTCAGGGGCTTTAAACAACCTTCTGCTATTCATCTCTGAATAATAAACTCTGCAATGTGTTTTTCGGGCTGCTTGTTGACAGATAACTTGCTGTCCTGCATCTCCCCCAGGCACCAGGCCAGAGGGACTGTAATCCTCCAAATCACAGGAGATATTCTATAACAGTGCCTGCCATGAGTGTAGTTATTAATAGTTGATTGTCCCACCAAGCACTATGTGACAGTCAGACACCAAAGACAAACACTAAGACACAGTGAGCAGATAAAAGACAGGGAGAAAACTTAATATATGACAGATTCAATACCAGGGTGAAGCTAGCAATACCCTGACCAGCAGTTACCTTCATTCACACTCATGTGATACAGTCCCTGTGAGAAAGTAGTTTAAAACTTATCTAACATACATTCTCAGACTTCACTGGCTTACATAAGGCCAAAACTAAAAACCCAAATCAGAAAGTAGGCCTGCATTGGTCCCTGCAGACGTCTGAGAAATGCAGCAGAGTTCTTCCCCTTGTTTAGTGGATGAGCATAAACTCAAACTGTCTGGCTCTTTAAAATAAAACCTTAAAGACCACCAACTGAAGCCAGGGTCCAGTTCTTTTCCTGCTGAAATCTGTCAGCTTCTCAGGCCTGTGACCATGAAGTGACCCAGATCCTGCTGTGATGTCTGACTTTCACATCAGAAAATATTACATCTCACCTAAAAGTCAGACCTAGAGACTGTGGGATACATGACTCAACCAGACTGATGAGAGGACAGAAGCTCTCTCTGCTTTTCTGGAAGCTCTCCATTATCAAGAGATTTACATTCCGGCGACCACTTCAGGCCAGCCAGCTGTGGGGCACTTCAGGGCGAACACAACATTATACATACGTATATATATATCTCTTTGACAGTAAAGTTTAATTCTGTGTTTTTTTTTCCACCTGGCTGTCCAGATAAACTGCTACAAAAGAAAAGGAAGCAGCGGCTGTCCTGCTGCTCTGAAAATCCCCATGGCACAAATGACTAACTTTATCTTAATGATAAAAAAAGAAAAAAAAATGTGTACATGCTTATCATCTGATTTGAAAATGAAAATGCCTTCATCCTGTTCAACTTTGAGGAAAGGGCTCGAAAAGCTCAAAAATCGTACATAACATAAAAGAACAATGACAAAGACAGAGAAAGGAAAAGGAAAGTAAAGTAGAAATAAAACAAAGTTTCCACTCTCTCAAAGTTTATTTTTATATCACTGAACCAGAAATTCATCATTTTAACAAAGGAGGGGAGATATTAGCGGATCTAAAAACTTGTAGCCTTTGGGAAACCGGTGACAGAAATATGAGGTTTATAGTAAATTAAATCAAACGTGGAAATGCTCCTTTAATTCTGCCTCAGGTTAATGAGATTACCCTCCGCTGTCGCGCATGGCACGGCCCTGGAGAGCCGAGACAGAGCGAAAGAATGACACTGCCACTTTCCTAATATAGACATGACAAACTGCACTGTCCCACCCGGGCCAGCCGCTCCTCCCACCCAACTGCCTGATCCTAAATAGTCCCAGAAAGAAGCCAACGCACTCTGTGGCGCTTTATCGTTAATGAACGGATCGTAAATTTATACAGCCAACGCGCACAAACACGCATAAACACGGGAACATGGGCTGTCAGAGGTGCAGGGGGTGGGATGGAGGGAGGGGGAGGTTAGTAATATACAACTGCTCCTTAAAGTAGCCCACAGCTGCCATGTAAGACTCAAAACCCGCTCTGTTCACGGGCGGGGGGCATGCACAATCACAATGTACCGACTCTGTCTCTGTCTTTTTTTTAAGGACTTCCAAAGGTAAGGACACACTCACTCCTCTCCAGCAGTGCAGTAAAGCAGCTGACGCACCTCTCACCCCACTGCAGCACCGACTCTGACACATGTATAAGGAAAGATAGTCCACAAGAAAGCTCACCTCAGGTTTTGGGGAGACCCCTCTTCCCTGGACAACTCTCACGGTTTGTGTTGTAAACCCCACTCCTCCTCCTGCTGCTGCCGCCGGTTTTATCCCTGTGAATGATATTCCTTGCGATCCGGCTTCCTGGAGTTGGTGCGGACTTGCTGAGGAGACGCACTGGACAACTGCGTGACGCTCCTCGGCAGGGAAAGAGAGAGGGGAGAGTACCGGGGCAGAGCAGGGAGAGAGGAGGGTGGGTGTAGGGTGGGTGCCGTCTATTTTGGAACAGGCTCTGTCAGTACAGAGAAACGTGACGCGGGCCGGTTACAGGGGGCCTGCGCGTCCCCGAGGGTTAGTGTCACCACCGGTGGGCTCTGATAGAAGAACTGTTACTTTAACAGGTAAATAAACGCACACAGGTGACCTGATGGTGCCTTCAAGTGCTGCTCGTTGACTCCTGAAACCAAGGATTTCTTTCTTTTCTTTTCTTTTTTTTTTTGGTGCACAAGGCGATGATCAGATGATCAGAGCAAAAGGAAAAAAAATGCTGTTACAGTGTTCACCAAAGAGCACCTGTAGATGGGGGAAAGCAGCTTGCTAGGTAAACTAAAATGAATTCATGAGAGTATAAAAAGGATTTCAAACTGTTGAGTTTGTGGCATCTAGGTTTACAGTTTATACATATTTCTCTATACTTACATTTCACTTTACCCACATATAGCTCAGCACAACAACTCACTCATAACAAAATAACCTAAAAAACATAAACTGTTAGATTCTACATGCAATACAAAGCATGTGTGTGCAAGGTTTTCCCTTGTCAAATGTGAAACAACTGCATTTGAGTAAATGTAATTGTCTTAAACATTTGTTCAACTGTCTGACAATTAAAAAAAAAAATAAATAAAAATCTTTAATTTCAACAATGAGCAACTCATTTGAGTTCAGAACTGAGGAAGCAAGTCCAGTTGCTTTTTGATAGCTTTTGGAAATACCATGACCTGGATGACCGAGAAACTAATAACCATAATGAGTGTTGACTATTAGACACAAAACATACCTGAACACCTGGAAGGCATGCTGAGGCTGGGTGGGGTTGTGTCCCTTTCTTGTTGTTGATCGCCCATACTCACAAAATAAAGTTTTACTCCATCAGAGCTCTCCTGCATCCAGGTGTTGGGATGGGGCCTAAAGATAAAAAAAGACAAAATCAGATCAATGATCTTGCGACATGATTGCTGTATTCACTGGCTTTTATTATTTTTTATGCCACAGGAAATCTTTGCTTAATGTCCGATGTGGTGGTGAACAAAGAAATTAGTGACTTTAGTTGCTGCTGGAGACCCAGAGAGCAGGCAGTGACAGCAATGTTTGACTAGTAAGAACAGGACACTGTACCAAAATAGCAAATATGTCAATGTCCTTGGGCTTGATGACTGTAGTCAGTGTTTCCCCTTAATTATGCATCACAGCAAGAGTCCCTGAAGAAAACCCTTTATAAAAGCTAAGCTGCACAGTTAGTAACATACAATGAGTCTTTGGCGAGAAATATAACATGTTTCTCTTCTATAATTGTGATTTTAGATGTGCCCACAGGTGTGTTATACAAAATTCAGGTCACAGTAAAAAGGAAAACAGTTTCACTTAATTACTCTGATGCCATTTTATGCATGTTACTGTGGTTTTGGAGTTATACATTTAAGATGTATTAACCCACACAACAAACCTTACATACATCATTACTGAGAGTTTTGCAAATCTTAGACTTACTTTTGCATGCATTATTTCATTTGCAACAAAATTATTTATTGTAATTGGATAATTTTGACAATTTACAGAAACAGACACTAACAACTTACCATGAAGTTTCGCCTACAGTTTTCTATTTTAACAGTTTTCACAAAAACTACTTTATACCAAAGAAAGAGTCCCAGAGGAAAACTGTAGATGATCTGTTCTGTGGATGATCAACAGTAAGCAGCATATAAACTCTGGAAAGAGATTTTCTATCTTAACCTTTTCAATTTCCCTTTTCGTTGTTGTTACCAAGCTTCAAATGTCACCAAACTTAAAGCGGTAAAGTAACAGAGTAAATACTCACCTGAAGAATGAAAAACACCTGAGGTTCTGGGAAATTGAGATGGACATTTTCCAGTATGTGGACTGCTCAGCATATAAAATAACAGCAAACATGTCTAAATAACATCAAAACCTTGGCTATAATGTTGAAAACTAAACACAAACTGTCATCTATTCATTAAATTAGGACTGAAAAGTACATTACTGTACACAAACTCCCAACAAAACTGACTCTAAATAATTTCCATTGTTTAATGGTCACAGTTGAAGCACATGATATAAAAGAATATTTACACTGATAGTTTAAAATAAAGGGAAAAAAAATCAGTTTTTAACAATACACACACATACCCAACAGCTGCTACTACCTAAGCATGCTCCCCAAAAGTAGCAACCACGCATTAAAAAAAAAAAAAACACTAAAAATTAAGCCACATTTAAAATTAAAAAGGGAGTAAAGTGCATGTATGACAGACCTCTCTGTACAGACATTTCTGATAGACTGCAGAGAAGCTTCACTTGCCAGTCACAGGCACACTCCTAAAAAGTGTACGAAAGAGAATAACAATCAATTTAAAAAAAAGAAAAAAGAAAAGAATGTACACACCCACATGGTAAAGTTGTGCTACACAGTCGCACTCACACACGGACACAAACCAGATATAAAAACATGTACAGTTCCTAAAATGTCAACACTTACAATATAGACCTTTACATCCCAAAGAGAACATAGCTAAAAACCCAACCCTCTAGCCTAACCTTTCTTCCACACAGTAATACATACAAAAAAACATCTAGTCTGAGTGGCATCAGAACTGTGAGAGGACAAGAGAGAGACGAGTTCGCTTCAGTTTATCAAGTAGTGAAATTGAAATTCTTTCTGATTGAGACGGACATTCCAGGAATCCAGAGCCTGACATTGGTGCAGGTCAGATTTGGTTCAGACATACTGAGGTATTGTGTAGTCAAAGCAAACATAAAATAAACAGCATGCCTCTTGTCTTTGCAATTTGTTTCAGTAAACTGCTGCACAACTACGCAACCACTTTCCACTGACATTCCCGTCACCAGCTCTGGACACATCTTTCTTTGGGGATAAAACATTAAGCCGTGGTGTCTGTAGTTCAACCTGAGCTTTTGTGTGTTTTCGATGAGCTGCTGCTAGCACGACCTGTGCCATCAAATCAGTCTCAAACAGCAGAAGTGGCTTTGAGCGGTGTTTTTTTCTGTTTGTATTTCTGCCAAATTAATCAAGGTTTTATCTTCAAATGATCGTTTTTGAAGGTTTGAGAAGTGAGAGAGTCTGTTCGAGTGTTGAACTGATGTTGGGCGGATTAATTTACCTTCAGATTGTACCAGAAGAACAGCTGTGGCATTTTCTTGGTAGCTACCCAGCACAACTAGCAAATATTGATGAAGAGACATGAAAGCACAAGAGGAGGAAAACACATGCTACATTCCACCTAACATTAGGTCGAACTATTCAGTCAACCAACAGCGATCAAGTAAATATCAAGTTGATGATGGAGAAACCAGCAATGATGTGAACACTGAGTATGTGCAGGCTCAGGCATATTAACATTTGAAACAAGTTACCCAAATACATCTGGATGATTGTTTTTGCTGCTTAACCAGAACCTTCATAGCCTTGTCACTGCTCTCGCACTGAGACAAACACCTCGTGTCACAGATTTCACAGAGGCTCTTGGCGGATCTGCAGGGAAAAACAGAACTACTAAACATATCCTTTAAGGCAAGAGGCATTGTTGTGTTTTGCTGAATAAATCCAACATATGCACATCATCTCCATATCTCACACGTGCACATTATCTCTGTCTCTCTCTTTCACACACATACACACACACAGACACACAGTGAGGGTTACATGGTGTGGTAAAGGGTACTAACAGTTCTTTTCTTAAGCCGCCTCAGTGGGTGAGTCCTTCCATATTGCTGCCTTGTTGTCATAAGTGTCGGCCCAGGCGAATGCAGAGAATCTTGGCTAGCGTTAGCGACTTTTCCTCTCTGTGGACTCTGATTTGATGGAGAGATTCCGGGTGAGGTTTTCCCAGCTTCAGCTTCATCTGGCTGCTGGTCTGCTGCAGATGGAGAGTCGTGGACCCGCTGCTTCTTGGACTCATCACTAATTGCGTGGACTGGAGGTTCTGCTGCTGGCAGAGACACAGAGGAGCGGCTGAGCTCCCAGTCACTCAGGTCATTGGCGAGCAGCTCCAGACAGCCCAGTTTGGCCAGAGAGGCTGACCGCTTCATCAGGGATGGAGGGGTCAGCCCTGCCTGGCGAATCCTGGCTTCCACCTCTCTGACCCTCTTATGGATGCTGCTACCTCGCTTCTGAGTGGTCCTAGCACTGAAGCCAAAAACCTGGTCCACACACCTGGTCTTGCAGGCTCCGCCCGCGCTCACCTGCTGCAGGAAGGCACCCAGCTCACACAAAGTTTCCCATGTCTCCCTCATTATAATGTCACTATGGGGTCCCTCTGTGGAGAAATCCCAGTCTGTGGCTGACTCAAGCTCTGTCACGCCCTCCAGACACAGGAAGTTCACAGAGGCAAAGGGAGACTGGGCAAAGTGGTGGAAAGGAGAAGAGGTAGAGAGCAATCTAGTATCAGCAGGCTGGAGTTTGTGTCCTTTTGTGCTTCCGTCATTATTTCCTAGCACCTCCATCTCTACTACATCACAACTCTCCCTTTTAACTGGTCGAAACTTCCCATCATCCTCCTCTTGCTCCTCCTGCACAGTGCTAACTACGGACACCTGCGAGCAAACTGATGCATCTTGAAAATGAGATACTGATGCAGGATGGACGCCGGGCAAACGCCGCTGAGAGCAGGAGGTACTCCCAGAGAAGGACGGTGGGGATGAGGAGGGTGATGGAGTGTCATGCTCCTGTTTCATTCTTTGCTCCAGCTGTCGTGTGACGCGCCGCACAGACCCCCTCGTCCAATCGCTGTAGAGACGAGCAGGAGCTGCCTCTTCCTCTGCTTTGTTTGCCGATTCCTCTTTTACATTCTCTGCTTCCTTCTGTGATGAAACATTTCTATCCTCTATTTCCTGCCTCGAATTCCTCACGTCCTGGTCCTGAGAGCAATGAGGCTCTGGCTGACTAAGGGGGGCAAGAGGTGAAGTCTCGGTATGCACTGCAGACTTCAGTCCTGTGACCTGCACAGGAACAGTCATTTCCTAAAAAGAAAAGGCAGACAATATAAAAGACGATTCTGTTTAAATGCCAAATAAAACTGTTAGTATATCCATAAAG
Source organism: Toxotes jaculatrix (assembly GCF_017976425.1). Taxonomy (NCBI): domain Eukaryota; kingdom Metazoa; phylum Chordata; class Actinopteri; family Toxotidae; genus Toxotes; species Toxotes jaculatrix. The sequence continues at coordinate 20,015,911 of NC_054405.1, read as the reverse complement.
TTGTTCATGGGACCTAAAGTAAAACAGATTCAGTTGTGACAAATACTATGTGTCGAACATTCTACCTTTAAGCCACCAGGTGGTGCCCTTGAACTCAAGAACTCAAAAGCTAAACTGTTGGCACAAATAAATTTAACTGCCGTGGGTTCAATGCACATCCAAATATCCTAACATTTTATCTAAGAATTATTTTGACAGTCTATACTACATTACATTGGACATTCTACATAACCATAACCTTAAAAAAAAGACAAACATCCACAGCCTTATCTCCATCCTAAACACCAAAACTGAGACCTTCCTCAGAGCATGAGAAGAGCCCCAGAAGTGCTCTGAAGGAGGGTAAAGTTAGTTTTGGAACTAACTTTGGTTTGTTTTACGACAAGCAGTAGTCTTACCTTTCTTTTCTCTTCCTCCTTCCCCTCACTAGTGGAAACGTCCTGACGCAGTGGTTGCTGTTCCTTGGCACAACTCTTCGGATGGGCTGACTGCTGCACTGCAGCACAGTGAGTTTTACCATCTTGACTCATTCCCTTGAACTTTTCCCTGGCACTGAAAAAGTTAATGTGATCTGCACTGTGGCCGAACAACACCTCATTGTCTTGTGGAATGGCACTGATAAAATCACTAGTGAAGGGAGGCTGGGCTGCTAAACCGTCCAAAGACAGGCCACACATCTGTTGGTCACAGTCTGGTTTTTTGACAGGCACTGGTGCAGACAGACATTGGGGTCCGGCGAATTGTGTGCTTGGTGTTTGTGTTGTCATGGGCTCAGGCACTGACACTAGCATAGGTTTTGTCACAGGCAGAGAGCAGGACAATACCTGTGGTTTGATAACTTCATCCACGCAGGCTGGAGTTGGGGATGGAGCAGGGGAGAGGGGAAGGTGGTGAAGGGATGGAGGCGGGTGAGGCAGGCCCACCAAAACACTCTGTGCAACAGTCACCATGTCTGTCTTTTGAGGTTCGGGCACCACCGTGGCAGCCCTTGGCAGGGAGAGAGGAGGTGATGAGGGCTGCTCCTCGGTGTCACATAAGCCATTGGAAAGTGGAGGCGATAACGGAGACACAGGGCCAGCTGTGGATTCAGGACAAGGGGGATCCAGGTGGTTGCCGCAGCCTACAGCAGAATGAGCCTCCAGGCTTTGAGTGTGAGCATCACTTGATAGAGGCGCCACTCTCTCTAAGGATAAAGAGCTGAGCTGATTGGTCTGGATGCCAGTATCTGGCTGGCTAGGGGAGTGTGTTGCTTTGCCAGTGCTGGCTGAAGTTCCCAGTGATTCCAGCAGTTCTTTTACAGAGGGACCAGGCGTGGTGCTGGCCTGGTTATGGGGGTCTGAGCGACCCAGGCTGTGAGGTTGGGCGTAGGATTTAGACAGTGGCTCATGGTGCTCGGAGAGGTCACTGTCAGAGTGAGAACGCCACAGTTTGTTGTGCCTCTGCTTGCTGCAGAAGAAGATGACAAACAGGTAGAAATAAACACGTAAACAAAAAAATGTAGGCTCTGTTTTCATCATTCTACGCCCAGAAATACACATGAAAACTTGTGTGTGTGTGTGTGTGTTTATGTGGGTACCTGGCCAGCAGGATGCCCTGATACTCCTCCAGCTGTCTCATAAAAGAGGGGTTAGGTTTGGTCACAGCTCGACGCTCCTTGACATAATCAAAGGCTTTTTTCAAATCCCAGCCGTACTCCTTCATGGCATATGCTATCACTGTGGCTGCAGAGCGACTTATACCCATTTTACAGTGCACCAGACACTTGGACCCAGCTTTCCTGGTGTAGATATAAAGAATCAAACATACATGTCAACCCATCATTGTCTGCTGTTCTATACGGCAGAAGACCTGATTGAGTTTTTCAGAAGCTAACTCCTACTAAAAACATAAAGAAAAGGCAAAGAGGAAGAAAATGTTTTGCTGTAACAAGACAAGGAGATCAGCGAGAAAAGAAAAAAAGCAGAACATGCAGTCATCTGAGACTCACTTGGCTCTAGATATAAACTTGTAGGTGTCATTCCAATAGGCAAGCAGGTCAGTGGCCTCCTCGTCGTAAACGCGGATGTTGTGGTACTCAAACACACCAGGGAAGAAGTTATCAATCTCCCTCGTTACATTCAGGATGTACTGAACTCTGAGTGAGAATGAGACACAAACGAGAGGAAAGAACAGAAGATGAGAGAGGTGATTGGATGTGCATCCAAAGTGTTATACTGAGCCTGTTTGGATAATAACAGATTGAAGAATTATTACATTTTTTTGTGCATTTAATTTAATTCTAACAAAATGATTGCTACGGTCTTATCACATAATACTTTGTTTTCATTGACTTCACTACAGCTTGTGCTGTGTAGTGGGTTTTGTTGCTTTTGTCCCCCTCCTTACCCGCTCTTCTGCAACTCCTCCAAATTGGATGCATTCCACTCAGATCCCTGTAGGAAACAAAAGCAATCCTCAGACTTGTTCAGAGACTTCCACTGAGCTTTTCATAATGCTTAAATCCTGTGGCAAGACATGCCTGATATGCAATGTGCACCCCAATGTGCACTCCAAACCAAACAAGAACAAAGTACCTTAAAATTGGGAGCCACAGACAGTCTGACGTAGAACCAATGTTCATACACTTAAAAATAATGATAAATCATTAACATCTAGAACTGAGATTTTAATTAATTTGTGATCTAGCAGTTCTGGCATTTCAGAGTCAACCTACCAAAAAGACATGATCAAAGATCTCTGTAGGACTGTCCATCTGGCCCAGGATGACAATCATCTCATTGTCGATGAACTCCTTGAACTCTCGCAGGTTGCATGTCATGTGCATTTCTAGCTCTGTTCGGATCTACAGGGCGCATCCAGGCAGCAAACAGGCAAACACACAGACAGAACCTTAAAACAGCACATCTGAACCTAAAACTCAAAACGCCTTTTTTTTTCTTCAAATTCCTTTTGGGACAGACCCAATTTGTGGCAAAAACTGACTGAATTCTTTATAAATTTCAGTGAGTGCAACCTCAAAGCACTGACTCACCTCTTTGCAGGTGACATTCTCAAGGTCTTTCTGCATCATGATCTCCCTCAAACTGGTTTTGATTTGACGCTCTGTCAGCTCTCTTTCTGTGGGTCTGCGAAAACACAGCGACATTGAAATACAATATTTGAAGTAAGTGCAAATTCGCTTCAGTCTTCAATATGAAGGAGACTTATGACCAAACTATATGGTACCTATGGGTATCACAGTCAAATTTTAGGAGGAAGAAAATAAATCTGATCTGGATACTTACACATCAGAGAAGAGGACGGGTGAATCGGCACGGTGCGACTGCACATCCTGCATGGCGTTCCACTCGTTGATGCGTGCCTGGTCGGAGGAGACCCTGCTTTGATAGTAGCTAACCCAGGTGAGGAACAAGCTGCCTGGGAAATAGTTGTGACAACGAGCCACCTCGCATGCTTTATGGAGCGACTGGAGGGCCGACCTGTGAGAGGGTAAGTGAGAGTGAAAAATGAGATTGAGAGACTGGAGCTGGAGGGCAGAGAGTTTGATATCATGACATAAAAAGGCTTTTAAATAAATGGCACAAATTGGATACCAAGAAGAACACTTGCTAACAATAGATATAGACAATAGATAAAGATATAGATATCCATTTCTACTAGCTTGTGTGGTTAAAGCAGTGTGACTCACCACATGGCCTGCACAGACACAGGCTTGAAAACATGCACTCTGTTATCAGTTGACACACTGAAACCCCTGGGAGCAAGAAGAGCGGGAACATAAAGGATAAAAAAGACACTGTTACCAATCTTGGTGTTGTGCTAAGTGTTTGCTCTGTGATTAAAATATAATGTGTTGTAAGTTTTCTTACCCATCTCCATCCAGATGTATCAACGTGTCACTCCATAAGGGTAAAACCAGACCTACAGAACATGAACTGGGAGAGGAAAAGAGAAATCACGTTTCATCGTTATGCACACTCATCAAAACAGGCAGGCACCTATTAGCTTGCGTATATTACTGTCTCACCTATCAACAGGACTGAAATCCATCCCCAGCACCACGCTCTCTTCCGTGTCCTGACGACCGTTAGTTGAGACCACCACCATGTAGCGGGTGACGTGAGAGTGGGCGCTCTCCAAACGCACCGCCTGGAACAGGAAAAATGTGGTTGTTTGACAAGCTGAAGAACGAATTTTGTGTACATGTTTGTGTTACGGTGCGTACCCACCAGTTTGATGTTGTCCTCTGGTCTGAGGAGAGTGAACATGGTTTGTAGGTGCTGCTGGATGTCTCCTGGTAAGATGAGAATGATAAAACACAGGACACTTTGATTAGTGTCAAAAAGTGCAGTTATACATAAATGACACCTTATTTCCCAAAAGCACGGCTGATGCAATAAAACAGCTCAATGATCTTGAGGAAGACCTTTCACCTCACCTGCATGTTTGCTGCGCAGCTGTGAAAAGCGAGAGGCAGAAGAAGGGGAGGAGCCATTTCCTCGAGGTAAGAAGAGAGCAGCTCCTTTAACTGTCAGGAAACTTTCGCTGATGCTGAACAGACAGAGAGAAAAACAAAGTGAGTGATATCCATTCATAAACAGCAATAAAACTTGATTAATCATGTAGATAATGTGCACATCTTTTGGTAATCGATTAATCGTTTCAGTCATTTTTCAAGTGCATTCCCTGCTTCTCAAATGTGAGAAGAATTTCTGTATTTCTCTTTTACGTTATAGTAAAGTCAATATCTTTTGGTATTTCACCATTGGTCCCAAAAAACAAGTACAATAAAGATATTAAACTTGGCTCTTGGAAACTGTGATGGAATTTTTCACTATTTTCTTTATTGTCCAACTGTATGTGGCAGCAACTTTTGTTCTTCAGCATGAAAGCATCTGGGGAATAACGAGTATGAGGGGTTTTGTCATATAAAAGTTGAAGGTATCTCAATAATGGTGATTTAATCTTATGTTTTCTTAGAAAACACACAGGATATCCTGAACAAACATCAAACACAAAACAATAATGGAAAGATTTATGTGCCTTTATGAGCTCAAGACATTTAATGGTGCTATTTGCAACAAACACCAGATG